>NC_135497.1:440633213-440903130 GCF_052857255.1 Amblyomma americanum
TCGTGTCAGAACAGTGCAGCTGAAATTGGGCGCTCCCGAGACCGGAGTAAGCACGCTAGATTTATGCAATGCATGCCGGATTCGTATGCATGCCGGCTATAGCGGCCGCGCAGAGGGAAAGTTTCGGTCGAGTCAGAACAGTGCAGCTGAAATTGGGCGCTCCGGAGACCTGAGTAAGCACGCTAGATTTATGCAACGCCTGCCGGATTCCTATGCATGCTGGCTATAGCGGCCGCGCAGAGCGAGAGTTTCGGTCGTGTCAGAACAGTGCAGCTGAAATTGGGCGCTCCCGAGACCTGAGTAAGCACGCTAGATTTATGCAACGCCTGCCGGATTCCTATGCATGCTGGCTATAGCGGCCGCGCAGAGCGAAAGTTTCGGTCGTGTCAGAACAGTGCAGCTGAAATTGGGCGCTCCCGAGACTTGAGTAAGCGCGCTAGATTTATGCAACGCCTGCCGGATTCCTATGCATGCTGGCTATAGCGGCCGCGCAGAGCGAAAGTTTCGGTCGTGTCAGAACAGTGCAGCTGAAATTGGGCGCTCCCGAGACCTGAGTAAGCACGCTAGATTTATGCAACGCCTGCCGGATTCCTATGCATGCTGGCTATAGCGGCCGCGCAGAGCGAAAGTTTCGGTCGTGTCAGAACAGTGCAGCTGAAATTGGGCGCTCCCGAGACTTGAGTAAGCGCGCTAGATTTATGCAACGCCTGCCGGATTCCTATGCATGCTGGCTATAGCGGCCGCGCAGAGCGAAAGTTTCGGTCGTGTCAGAACAGTGCAGCCGAAATTGGGCGCTCCCGAGACCTGAGTAAGCACGCTAGATTTATGCAACTCCTGCCGGATTCCTATGCCTGTTGGCTATAGCGGCCGCGCAGAGCGAAAGTTTCGGTCGTGTCAGAACAGTGCAGCTGAAATTGGGCGCTCCCGAGACCTGAGTAAGCACGCTAGATTTATGCAACGCCTGCCGGATTCCTATGCATGACGGCTATAGCGGCCGCGCAGAGCGAAAGTTTCGGTCGTGTCAGAACAGTGCAGCAGAAATTGGGCGCTCCCGAGACCTGAGTAAGCACGCTAGATTTATGCAACGCCTGCCGGATTCCTATGCATGCTGGCTATAGCGGCCGCGCAGAGCGAAAGTTTCGGTCGTGTCAGAACAGTGCAGTTGAAATTGGCCGCTCCCGAGACCAGAGTAAGCACGCTAGATTTATGCAACGCCAGCCGGATTCCTATGCATGCCGGCTATAGCGGCCGCGCAGAGCGAAAGTTTCGGTCGTGTCAGAACAGTGCAGCTGACATTGGGTCCTCCCGAGACCTGAGTAAGCACGCTAGATTTATGCAACGCCAGCCGTATTCCTATGCATGCTGGCTATAGTGGCCGCGCAGAGCGAAAATTTCGGTCGTGTCAGAACAGTGCAGCTGAAATTGGGCGCTCCCGAGACCTGAGTAAGCACGCTAGATTTATGCAACGCCTGCCGGATTCCTATGCATGCTGGTTATAGCGGCCGCTCAGAGCGAAAGTTTCGGTCGTGTCAGAACAGTGCAGCTGAAATTGGGCGCTCCCGAGACCTGAGTAAGCACGCTAGATTTATGCAACACCAGCCGGATTCCTATGCATGCTGGCTATAGCGGCCGCGCAGAGCGAAAGTTTCGGTCGTATCAGAACAGTGCAGCTGAAATAGGGCGCTCCCGAGACCTGAGTAAGCACGCTAGATTTATGCAACGCCTGCCGGATTCCTATGCATGCTGGCTATAGTGGCCGCGCAGAGCGAAAGTTTCGTTCGTGTCAGAACAGTGCAGCTGAAATTGGGCGCTCCCGAGACCTGAGTAAGCACGCTAGATTTATGCAACGCCTGCCGGATTCGTATGTATGCCGGCTATAGCGGCCGCGCAGAGCGAAAGTTTCGGTAGTGTCAGAACAGTGCAGCTGAATTTGGGCGCTCCCGAGCCCTGAGTAAGCACGCTAGATTTATGCAACGCCAGCCGGATTCCTATGCATGCTGGCTATAGTGGCCGCGCAGAGCGAAAGTCTCGGTCGTGTCAGAACAGTGCAGCTGAAATTGGGCGCTCCCGAGACCTGAGTAAGCACGCTAGATTTATGCAACGCCTGCCGGATTCCTATGCATGCTGGCTATAGCGGCCGCGCAGAGCTAAAGTTTCGGTCGTGTCAGAACAGTGCAGCTGAAATTGGGTGCTCCCGAGACCTGAGTAAGCACGCTAGATTTATGCAACGCCTGCCGGATTCCTATGCATGCTGGCTATAGCGGCCGCGCAGAGCGAGAGTTTCGGTCGTGTCAGAACAGTGCAGCTGAAATTGGGCGCTCCCGAGACCTGAGTAAGCACGCTATATTTATGCAACGCCTGCCGGATTCCTATGCATGCTGGCTATAGCGGCCGCGCAGAGCGAAAGTTTCGGTCGTGTTAGAACCGTGCAGCTGAAATTGGGCGCTCCCGAGACCTGAGTAAGCACGCTAGATTTATGGAACGCCTGCCGGATTCCTATGCATGCTGGCTATAGCGGCCGCGCAGAGCGAAAGTTTCGGTCGTGTCAGAACAGGGCAGCTGAAATTGGGTACTCCCGAGACCTGAGTATGCACGCTAGATTCATGCAACGCCAGCCGGATTCCTATGCATGCTGGCTATAGTGGCCGCGCAGAGCGAAAGTCTCGGTCGTGTCAGAACAGTGCAGCTGAAATTGGGCGCTCCCGAGACCTGAGTAAGCACGCTAGATTTATGCAACGCCTGCCGGATTCCTATGCATGCTGGCTATAGCGGCCGCGCAGAGCTAACGTTTCGGTCGTGTCAGAACAGTGCAGCTGAAATTGGGCGCTCCCGAGACCTGAGTAAGCACGCTAGATTTATGCAACGCCTGCCGGATTCCTATGAATGCTGGCTATAGCGGCCGCGCAGAGCGAGAGTTTCGGTCGTGTCAGAACAGTGCACCTGAAATTGGGCGCTCCCGAGACCTGAGTAAGCACGCTAGATTTATGCAATGCGTGCCGGATTCGTATGCATGCCGGCTATAGCGGCCGCGCAGAGCGAAAGTTTCGGTCGTGACAGAACAGTGCAGCTGAAATTGGGCGCTCCCGAGACCTCAGTAAGCACGCTAGATTTATGCAACGCCTGCCGGATTCCTATGCATGCTGGCTATAGCGGCCGCGCAGAGCGAAAGTTTCGGTCGTGTCAGAACAGTGCAGCTGAAATTGGGCGCTCCCGAGACCGGAGTAAGCACGCTAGATTTATGCAATGCATGCCGGATTCGTATGCATACCGGCTATAGCGGCCGCGCAGAGCGAAAGTTTCGGTCGAGTCAGAACTGTGCAGCTGAAATTGGGCGCTCCGGAGACCTGAGTAAGCACGCTAGATTTATGCAACGCCTGCCGGATTCCTATGCATGCTGGCTATAGCGGCCGCGCAGAGCGAGAGTTTCGGTCGTGTCAAAACAGTGCAGCTGAAATTGGGCGCTCCCGAGACCTGAGTAAGCACGCTAGATTTATGCAACGCCAGCCGGATTCCTATGCAAGCTGGCTATAGCGGCCGCGCAGAGCGAAAGTTTCGGTCGTGTCAGAACAGTGCAGCTGAAATTGGGCGCTCCCGAGACCTGAGTAAGCGCGCTAGATTTATGCAACGCCTGCCGGATTCCTATGCATGCTGGCTATAGCGGCCGCGCAGAGCGAAAGTTTCGGTCGTGTCAGAACAGTGCAGCCGAAATTGGGCGCTCCCTAGACCTGAGTAAGCACGCTAGATTTATGCAACTCCTGCCGGATTCCTATGCATGCTGGCTATAGCGGCCGCGCAGAGCGAAAGTTTCGGTCGTGTCAGAACAGTGCAGCTGAAATTGGGCGCTCCCGAGACCTGAGTAAGCACGCTAGATTTATGCAACGCCTGCCGGATTCCTATGCATGACGGCTATAGCGGCCGCGCAGAGCGAAAGTTTCGGTCGTGTCAGAACAGTGCAGCTGAAATTGGGCGCTCCCGAGACCTGAGTAAGCACGCTAGATTTATGCTACGCCAGCCGGATTCCTATGCATGCTGGCTATAGCGGCCGCGCAGAGCGAAAGTTTCGGTCGTGTCAGAACAGTGCAGCTGAAATTGGGCGCTCCCGAGACCTGAGTAAGCACGCTAGATTTATGCAACGCCTGCCGGATTCCTATGCATGACGGCTATAGCGGCCGCGCAGAGCGAAAGTTTCGGTCGTGTCAGAACAGTGCAGATGAAATTGGGCGCTCCCGAGACCTGAGTAAGCACGCTAGATTTATGCAACGCCTGCCGGATTCCTATGCATGCTGGCTATAGCGGCCGCGCAGAGCGAAAGTTTCGGTCGTGTCAGAACAGTGCAGTTGAAATTGGCCGCTCCCGAGACCAGAGTAAGCACGCTAGATTTATGCAACGCCAGCAGGATTCCTATGCATGCCGGCTATAGCGGCCGCGCAGAGCGAAAGTTTCGGTCGTGTCAGAACAGTGCAGCTGACATTGGGCGCTCCCGAGACCTGAGTAAGCACGCTAGATTTATGCTACGCCAGCCGGATTCCTATGCATGCTGGCTATAGCGGCCACGCAGAGCGAGAGTTTCGGTCGTGTCAGAACAGTGCAGCTGAAATTGGGCGCTCCCGAGACCTGAGTAAGCACGCTAGATTTATGCAACGCCAGCCGTATTCCTATGCATGCTGGCTATAGTGGCCGCGCAGAGCGAAAATTTCGGTCGTGTCAGAACAGTGCAGCTGAAATTGGGCGCTCCCGAGACCTGAGTCAGCACGCTAGATTTATGCAACGCCAGCCGGATTCCTATGCATGCCGGCTATAGCGGCCGCGCAGAGCGAAAGTTTCGGTCGTGTCAGAACAGTGCAGCTGACATTGGGCGCTCCCGAGACCTGAGTAAGCACGCTAGATTTATGCTACGCCAGCCGGATTCCTATGCATGCTGGCTATAGCGGCCACGCAGAGCGAGAGTTTCGGTCGTGTCAGAACAGTGCAGCTGAAATTGGGCGCTCCCGAGACCTGAGTAAGCACGCTAGATTTATGCAACGCCAGCCGTATTCCTATGCATGCTGGCTATAGTGGCCGCGCAGAGCGAAAATTTCGGTCGTGTCAGAACAGTGCAGCTGAAATTGGGCGCTCCCGAGACCTGAGTCAGCACGCTAGATTTATGCAACGCCAGCCGGATTCCTATGCATGGTGGCTATAGCGGCCGCGCAGAGCGAAAGTTTCGGTCGTGTCAGAACAGTGCAGCTGAAATTGGGCGCTCCCGAGACCTGAGTAAGCGCGCTAGATTTATGCAACGCCTGCCGGATTCCTATGCATGCTGGCTATAGCGGCCGCGCAGAGCGAAAGTTTCGGTCGTGTCAGAACAGTGCAGCCGAAATTGGGCGCTCCCGAAACCTGAGTAAGCACGCTAGATTTATGCAACGCCTGCCGGATTCGTATGCATGCCGGCTATAGCGGCCGCGCAGAGCGAAAGTTTCGGTCGTGTCAGAACAGTGCAGCTGAAATTGGCCGCTCCCGAGACCTGAGTAAGCACGCTAGATTTATGCAACGCCTGCCGGATTCCTATGCATGCTGGCTATAGCGGCCACGCAGAGCGAGAGTTTCGGTCGTGTCAGAACAGTGCAGCTGAAATTGGGCGCTCCCGAGACCTGAGTAAGCACGCTAGATTTATGCAACGCCAGCCGTATTCCTATGCATGCTGGCTATAGTGGCCGCGCAGAGCGAAAGTTTCGGTCGTGTCAGAACAGTGCAGCTGAAATTGGGTGCTCCCGAGACCTGAGTAAGCACGCAAGATTTATGCAACGCCTGCCGGATTCCTATGCATGCTGGCTATAGCGGCCGCGCAGAGCGAGAGTTTCGGTCGTGTCAGAACAGGGCAGCTAAATTGGGCGCTCCCGAGACCTGAGTAAGCACGCTATATTTATGCAACGCCTGCCGGATTCCTATGCATGCTGGCTATAGCGGCCGCGCAGAGCGAAAGTTTCGGTCGTGTTAGAACCGTGCAGCTGAAATTGGGCGCTCCCGAGACCTGAGTAAGCACGCTAGATTTATGGAACGCCTGCCGGATTCCTATGCATGCTGGCTATAGCGGCCGCGCAGAGCGAAAGTTTCGGTCGTGTCAGAACAGGGCAGCTGAAATTGGGTACTCCCGAGACCTGAGTATGCACGCTAGATTCATGCAACGCCAGCCGGATTCCTATGCATGCTGGCTATAGTGGCCGCGCAGAGCGAAAGTCTCGGTCGTGTCAGAATAGTGCAGCTGAAATTGGGCGCTCCCGAGACCTGAGTAAGCACGCTAGATTTATGCAACGCCTGCCGGATTCCTATGCATGCTGGCTATAGCGGCCGCGCAGAGCTAACGTTTCGGTCGTGTCAGAACAGTGCAGCTGAAATTGGGCGCTCCCGAGACCTGAGTAAGCACGATAGATTTATGCAACGCCTGCCGGATTCCTATGAATGCTGGCTATAGCGGCCGCGCAGAGCGAGAGTTTCGGTCGTGTCAGAACAGTGCACCTGAAATTGGGCGCTCCCGAGACCTGAGTAAGCACGCTAGATTTATGCAATGCGTGCCGGATTCGTATGCATGCCGGCTATAGCGGCCGCGCAGAGCGAAAGTTTCGGTCGTGACAGAACAGTGCAGCTGAAATTGGGCGCTCCCGAGACCTCAGTAAGCACGCTAGATTTATGCAACGCCTGCCGGATTCCTATGCATGCTGGCTATAGCGGCCGCGCAGAGCGAAAGTTTCGGTCGTGTCAGAACAGTGCAGCTGAAATTGGGCGCTCCCGAGACCGGAGTAAGCACGCTAGATTTATGCAATGCATGCCGGATTCGTATGCATACCGGCTATAGCGGCCGCACAGAGCGAAAGTTTCGGTCGAGTCAGAACTGTGCAGCTGAAATTGGGCGCTCCGGAGACCTGAGTAAGCAAGCTAGATTTATGCAACGCCTGCCGGATTCCTATGCATGCTGGCTATAGCGGCCGCGCAGAGCGAGAGTTTCGGTCGTGTCAAAACAGTGCAGCTGAAATTGGGCGCTCCCGAGACCTGAGTAAGCACGCAAGATTTATGCAACGCCTGCCGGATTCCTATGCATGCTGGCTATAGCGGCCGCGCAGAGCGAGAGTTTCGGTCGTGTCAGAACAGTGCAGCTAAATTGGGCGCTCCCGAGACCTGAGTAAGCACGCTATATTTATGCAACGCCTGCCGGATTCCTATGCATGCTGGCTATAGCGGCCGCGCAGAGCGAAAGTTTCGGTCGTGTTAGAACCGTGCAGCTGAAATTGGGCGCTCCCGAGACCTGAGTAAGCACGCTAGATTTATGGAACGCCTGCCGGATTCCTATGCATGCTGGCTATAGCGGCCGCGCAGAGCGAAAGTTTCGGTCGTGTCAGAACAGGGCAGCTGAAATTGGGTACTCGCGAGACCTGAGTATGCACGCTAGATTCATGCAACGCCAGCCGGATTCCTATGCATGCTGGCTATAGTGGCCGCGCAGAGCGAAAGTCTCGGTCGTGTCAGAATAGTGCAGCTGAAATTGGGCGCTCCCGAGACCTGAGTAAGCACGCTAGATTTATGCAACGCCTGCCGGATTCCTATGCATGCTGGCTATAGCGGCCGCGCAGAGCTAACGTTTCGGTCGTGTCAGAACAGTGCAGCTGAAATTGGGCGCTCCCGAGACCTGAGTAAGCACGCTAGATTTATGCAACGCCTGCCGGATTCCTATGAATGCTGGCTATAGCGGCCGCGCAGAGCGAGAGTTTCGGTCGTGTCAGAACAGTGCACCTGAAATTGGGCGCTCCCGAGACCTGAGTAAGCACGCTAGATTTATGCAATGCGTGCCGGATTCGTATGCATGCCGGCTATAGCGGCCGCGCAGAGCGAAAGTTTCGGTCGTGACAGAACAGTGCAGCTGAAATTGGGCGCTCCCGAGACCTCAGTAAGCACGCTAGATTTATGCAACGCCTGCCGGATTCCTATGCATGCTGGCTATAGCGGCCGCGCAGAGCGAAAGTTTCGGTCGTGTCAGAACAGTGCAGCTGAAATTGGGCGCTCCCGAGACCGGAGTAAGCACGCTAGATTTATGCAATGCATGCCGGATTCGTATGCATACCGGCTATAGCGGCCGCGCAGAGCGAAAGTTTCGGTCGAGTCAGAACTGTGCAGCTGAAATTGGGCGCTCCGGAGACCTGAGTAAGCAAGCTAGATTTATGCAACGCCTGCCGGATTCCTATGCATGCTGGCTATAGCGGCCGCGCAGAGCGAGAGTTTCGGTCGTGTCAAAACAGTGCAGCTGAAATTGGGCGCTCCCGAGACCTGAGTAAGCACGCTAGATTTATGCAACGCCAGCCGGATTCCTATGCAAGCTGGCTATAGCGGCCGCGCAGAGCGAAAGTTTCGGTCGTGTCAGAACAGTGCAGCTGAAATTGGGCGCTCCCGAGACCTGAGTAAGCGCGCTAGATTTATGCAACGCCTGCCGGATTCCTATGCATGCTGGCTATAGCGGCCGCGCAGAGCGAAAGTTTCGGTCGTGTCAGAACAGTGCAGCCGAAATTGGGCGCTCCCTAGACCTGAGTAAGCACGCTAGATTTATGCAACTCCTGCCGGATTCCTATGCATGCTGGCTATAGCGGCCGCGCAGAGCGAAAGTTTCGGTCGTGTCAGAACAGTGCAGCTGAAATTGGGCGCTCCCGAGACCTGAGTAAGCACGCTAGATTTATGCAACGCCTGCCGGATTCCTATGCATGACGGCTATAGCGGCCGCGCAGAGCGAAAGTTTCGGTCGTGTCAGAACAGTGCAGCTGAAATTGGGCGCTCCCGAGACCTGAGTAAGCACGCTAGATTTATGCAACTCCTGCCGGATTCCTATGCATGCTGGCTATAGCGCCGCGCAGAGCGAAAGTTTCGGTCGTGTCAGAACAGTGCAGATGAAATTGGGCGCTCCCGAGACCTGAGTAAGCACGCTAGATTTATGCAACGCCTGCCGGATTCCTATGCATGCTGGCTATAGCGGCCGCGCAGAGCGAAAGTTTCGGTCGTGTCAGAACAGTGCAGTTGAAATTGGCCGCTCCCGAGACCAGAGTAAGCACGCTAGATTTATGCAACGCCAGCCGGATTCCTATGCATGCCGGCTATAGCGGCCGCGCAGAGCGAAAGTTTCGGTCGTGTCAGAACAGTGCAGCTGACATTGGGTGCTCCCGAGACCTGAGTAAGCACGCTAGATTTATGCAACGCCAGCCGTATTCCTATGCATGCTGGCTATAGTGGCCGCGCAGAACGAAAGTTTCGGTCGTGTCAGAACAGTGCAGCTGAAATTGGGCGCTCCCGAGACCTGAGTAAGCACGCTAGATTTATGCTACGCCAGCCGGATTCCTATGCATGCTGGCTATTGCGGCCACGCAGAGCGAGAGTTTCGGTCGTGTCAGAACAGTGCAGCTGAAATTGGGCGCTCCCGAGACCTGAGTAAGCACGCTAGACTTATGCAACGCCAGCCGGATTCCTATGCATGCCGGCTATAGCGGCCGCGCAGAGCGAAAGTTTCGGTCGTGTCAGAACAGTGCAGCTGACATTGGGTGCTCCCGAGACCTGAGTAAGCACGCTAGATTTATGCAACGCCAGCCGTATTCCTATGCATGCTGGCTATAGTGGCCGCGCAGAACGAAAGTTTCGGTCGTGTCAGAACAGTGCAGCTGAAATTGGGCGCTCCCGAGACCTGAGTAAGCACGCTAGATTTATGCTACGCCAGCCGGATTCCTATGCATGCTGGCTATTGCGGCCACGCAGAGCGAGAGTTTCGGTCGTGTCAGAACAGTGCAGCTGAAATTGGGCGCTCCCGAGACCTGAGTAAGCACGCTAGATTTATGCAACGCCAGCCGTATTCCTATGCATGCTGGCTATAGTGGCCGCGCAGAGCGAAAATTTCGGTCGTGTCAGAACAGTGCAGCTGAAATTGGGCGCTCCCGAGACCTGAGTCAGCACGCTAGATTTATGCAACGCCAGCCGGATTCCTATGCATGGTGGCTATAGCGGCCGCGCAGAGCGAAAGTTTCGGTCGTGTCAGAGCAGTGCAGCTGAAATTGGGCGCTCCCGAGACCTGAGTAAGCGCGCTAGATTTATGCAACGCCTGCCGGATTCCTATGCATGCTGGCTATAGCGGCCGCGCAGAGCGAAAGTTTCGGTCGTGTCAGAACAGTGCAGCCGAAATTGGGCGCTCCCGAAACCTGAGTAAGCACGCTAGATTTATGCAACGCCTGCCGGATTCGTATGCATGCCGGCTATAGCGGCCGCGCAGAGCGAAAGTTTCGGTCGTGTCAGAACAGTGCAGCTGAAATTGGCCGCTCCCGAGACCTGAGTAAGCACGCTAGATTTATGCAACGCCAGCCGGATTATTATGCATGCTGGCTATAGTGGCCGCGCAGAGCGAAAGTTTCGGTCGTGTCAGAACAGTGCAGCTGAAATTGGGCGCTCCCGAGACCTGAGTAAGCACGCTAGATTTATGCAACGCCAGCCGGATTCCTATGCATGGTGGCTATAGCGGCCGCGCAGAGCGAAAGTTTCGGTCGTGTCAGAACAGTGCAGCTGAAATTGGGCGCTCCCGAGACCTGAGTGAGCACGCTAGATTTATGCAACGCCTGCCGGATTTCTATGCATGCTGGCTATAGCGGCCGCGCAGAGCGAAAGTTTCGGTCGTGTCAGAACAGTGCAGCTGAAATTGGCCGCTCCCGAGACCTGAGTAAGCACGCTAGATTTATGCAACGCCAGCCGTATTCCTATGCATGCTGGCTATAGTGGCCGCGCAGAGCGAAAATTTCGGTCGTGTCAGAACAGTGCAGCTGAAATTGGGCGCTCCCGAGACCTGAGTCAGCACGCTAGATTTATGCAACGCCAGCCGGATTATTATGCATGCTGGCTATAGTGGCCGCGCAGAGCGAAAGTTTCGGTCGTGTCAGAACAGTGCAGCTGAAATTGGGCGCTCCCGAGACCTGAGTAAGCACGCTAGATTTATGCAACGCCTGCCGGATTCGTATGCATGCCGGCTATAGCGGCCGCGCAGAGCGAAAGTTTCGGTCGTGTCAGAACAGTGCAGCTGAAATTGGGCGCTCCCGAGACCTGAGTAAGCACGCTAGATTTATGCAACGCCTGCCGGATTCCTATGCATGCTGGCTATAGCGGCTGCACAGAGCGAGAGTTTCGGTCGTGTCAGAACAGTGCAGCTGAAATTGGGCGCTCCCGAAACCTGAGTAAGCACGCTAGATTTATGCAACGCCTGCCGGATTCGTATGCATGCCGGCTATAGCGGCCGCGCAGAGCGAAAGTTTCGGTCGTGTCAGAACAGTGCAGCTGAAATTGGCCGCTCCCGAGACCTGAGTAAGCACGCTAGATTTATGCAACGCCTGCCGGATTCCTATGCATGCTGCCTATAGCGGCCACGCAGAGCGAGAGTTTCGGTCGTGTCAGAACAGTGCAGCTGAAATTGGGCGCTCCCGAGACCTGAGTAAGCACGCTAGATTTATGCAACGCCTGCCGGATTCCTATGCATGCTGGCTATAGCGGCCGCGCAGAGCGAAAGTTTCGGTCGCGTCAGAACAGTGCAGCTGAAATTGGGCGCTCCCGAGACCAGAGTAAGCACGCTAGATTTATGCAATGCGTGCCGGATTCGTATGCATGCCGGCTATAGCGGCCGCGCAGAGCGAAAGTTTCGGTCGTGACAGAACAGTGCAGCTGAAATTGGGCGCTCCCGAGACCTGAGTAAGCACGCTAGATTTATGCAACGCCTGCCGGATTCCTATGCATGCTGGCTATAGCGGCCGCGCAGAGCGAAAGTTTCGGTCGTGTCAGAACAGTGCAGCTGAAATTGGGCGCTCCCGAGACCTGAGTAAGCACGCTAGATTTATGCTACGCCTGCACGGATTCCTATGCATGCTGGCTATAGCGGCCGCGCAGAGCGAAAGTTTCGGTCGTGTCAGAACAGTGCAGCTGAAATTGGGCGCTCCCGAGACCTGAGTAAGCAAGCTAGATTTATGCAACGCCTGCCGGATTCCTATGCATGCTGGCTATAGCGGCCGCGCAGAGCGAAAGTTTCGGTCGTGTCAGAACAGTGCAGCTGAAATTGGGCGCTCTCGAGACCTGAGTAAGCACGCTAGATTTATGCAATGCGTGCCGGATTCGTATGCATGCCGGCTATAGCGGCCGCGCAGAGCGAAAGTTTCGGTCGTGACAGAACAGTGCAGCTGAAATTGGGCGCTCCCGAGACCTGAGTAAGCACGCTAGATTTATGCAACGCCTGCCGGATTCCTATGCATGCTGGCTATAGCGGCCGCGCAGAGCGAAAGTTTCGGTCGTGTCAGAACAGTGCAGCTGAAATTGGGCGCTCCCGAGACCTGAGTAAGCACGCTAGATTTATGCTACGCCTGCACGGATTCCTATGCATGCTGGCTATAGCGGCCGCGCAGAGCGAAAGTTTCGGTCGTGTCAGAACAGTGCAGCTGAAATTGGGCGCTCCCGAGACCTGAGTAAGCAAGCTAGATTTATGCAACGCCTGCCGGATTCCTATGCATGCTGGCTATAGCGGCCGCGCAGAGCGAAAGTTTCGGTCGTGTCAGAACAGTGCAGCTGAAATTGGGCGCTCTCGAGACCTGAGTAAGCACGCTAGATTTATGCAACGCCTGCCGGATTCCTATGCATGACGGCTATAGCGGCCGCGCAGAGCGAAAGTTTCGGTCGTGTCTGAACAGTGCAGCTGAAATTGGGCGCTCCCGAGACCTGAGTAAGCACGCTAGATTTATGCAACGCCAGCCGGATTCCTATGCATGGTGGCTATAGCGGCCGCGCAGAGCGAAAGTTTCGGTCGTGTCAGAACAGTGCAGCTGAAATTGGGCGCTCCCGAGACCTGAGTGAGCACGCTAGATTTATGCAACGCCTGCCGGATTCCTATGCATGCTGGCTATAGCGGCCGCGCAGAGCGAAAGTTTCGGTCGTGTCAGAACAGTGCAGCTGAAATTGGGCGCTCCCGAGACCTGAGAAAGCACGCTAGATTTATGCAACGCCTGCCGGATTCCTATGCATGCTGGCTATAGCGGCCGCGCAGAGCGAGAGTTTCGGTCGTGTCAGAACAGTGCAGCTGAAATTGGGCGCTCCCGAGACCTGAGTAAGCACGCTAGATTTATGCAACGCCTGCCGGATTCCTATGCATGCTGGCTATAGCGGCCGCGCAGAGCGAAAGTTTCGGTCGTGTCAGAACAGTGCACCTGAAATTGGGCGCTCCCGAGACCTGAGTAAGCACGCTAGATTTATGCAATGCGTGCCGGATTCGTATGCATGCCGGCTATAGCGGCCGCGCAGAGCGAAAGTTTCGGTCGTGACAGAACAGTGCAGCTGAAATTGGGCGCCCCCGAGACCTGAGTAAGCACGCTAGATTTATGCAACGCCAGCCGGATTCCTATGCAAGCTGGCTATAGCGGCCGTGCAGAGCGAAAGTTTCGGTCGGTTCAGAACAGTGCAGCTGAAATTGGGCGCTCCCGAGACCTGAGTAAGCACGCTAGATTTGTGCTACGCCTGCCGGATTCCTATGTATGACGGCTATAGCGGCCGCGCAGAGCGAAAGTTTCGGTCGTGTCAGAACAGTGCAGCTGAAATTGGGCGCTCCCGAGACCTGAGTAAGCACGCTAGATTTATGCTACGCCAGCCGGATTCCTATGTATGACGGCTATAGCGGCCGCGCAGAGCGAAAGTTTCGGTCGTGTCAGAACAGTGCAGCTGAAATTGGGCGCTCCCGAGACCTGAGTAAGCACGCTAGATTTATGCAACGCCAGCCGGATTCCTATGCATGCTGGCTATAGCGGCCGCGCAGAGCGAAAGTTTCGGTCGTGTCAGAACAGTGCAGCTGAAATTGGGCGCTCCTGAGACCTGAGTAAGCACGCTAGATTTATGCAACGCCTGCCGGATTCCTATGCATGCTGGCTATAGCGGCCGCGCAGAGCTAACGTTTCGGTCGTGTCAGAACAGTGCAGCTGAAATTGGGCGCTCCCGAGACCTGAGTAAGCACGCTAGATTTATGCAACGCCTGCCGGATTCCTATGAATGCTGGCTATAGCGGCCGCGCAGAGCGAGAGTTTCGGTCGTGTCAGAACAGTGCACCTGAAATTGGGCGCTCCCGAGACCTGAGTAAGCACGCTAGATTTATGCAATGCGTGCCGGATTCGTATGCATGCCGGCAATAGCGGCCGCGCAGAGCGAAAGTTTCGGTCGTGACAGAACAGTGCAGCTGAAATTGGGCGCTCCCGAGACCTCAGTAAGCACGCTAGATTTATGCAACGCCTGCCGGATTCCTATGCATGCTGGCTATAGCGGCCGCGCAGAGCGAAAGTTTCGGTCGTGTCAGAACAGTGCAGCTGAAATTGGGCGCTCCCGAGACCGGAGTAAGCACGCTAGATTTATGCAATGCATGCCGGATTCGTATGCATACCGGCTATAGCGGCCGCGCAGAGCGAAAGTTTCGGTCGAGTCAGAACTGTGCAGCTGAAATTGGGCGCTCCGGAGACCTGAGTAAGCACGCTAGATTTATGCAACGCCTGCCGGATTCCTATGCATGCTGGCTATAGCGGCCGCGCAGAGCGAGAGTTTCGGTCGTGTCAAAACAGTGCAGCTGAAATTGGGCGCTCCCGAGACCTGAGTAAGCACGCTAGATTTATGCAACGCTAGCCGGATTCCTATGCAAGCTGGCTATAGCGGCCGCGCAGAGCGAAAGTTTCGGTCGTGTCAGAACAGTGCAGCTGAAATTGGGCGCTCCCGAGACCTGAGTAAGCGCGCTAGATTTATGCAACGCCTGCCGGATTCCTATGCATGCTGGCTATAGCGGCCGCGCAGAGCGAAAGTTTCGGTCGTGTCAGAACAGTGCAGCTGAAATTCGGCGCTCCCGAGACCTGAGTAAGCACGCTAGATTTATGCAACGCCTGCCGGATTCGTATGCATGCCGGCTATAGCGGCCGCGCAGAGCGAAAGTTTCGGTCGTGTCAGAACAGTGCAGCTGAAATTGGGCGCTCCCGAGACCTGAGTAAGCACGCTAGATTTATGCAACGCCCGCCGGATTCCTATGCATGCTGGCTATAGTGGCCGCGCAGAGCGAAAGTTTCGGTCGTGTCAGAACAGTGCAGCTGAAATTGGGCGCTCCCGAGACCTGAGTAAGCACGCTAGATTTATGCAACGCCTGCCGGATTCGTATGCATGCCGGCTATAGCGGCCGCGCAGAGCGAAAGTTTCGGTCGTGTCAGAACAGTGCAGCTGAAATTGGGCGCTCCCGAGACCTGAGTAAGCACGCTAGATTTATACAACGCCTGCCGGATTCCTATGCATGCTGGCTATAGCGGCCGCGCAGAGCGAGAGTTTCGGTCGTGTCAGAACAGTGCAGCTGAAATTGGGCGCTCCCGAAACCTGAGTAAGCACGCTAGATTTATGCAACGCCTGCCGGATTCGTATGCATGCCGGCTATAGCGGCCGCGCAGAGCGAAAGTTTCGGTCGTGTCAGAACAGTGCAGCTGAAATTGGCCGCTCCCGAGACCTGAGTAAGCACGCTAGATTTATGCAACGCCTGCCGGATTCCTATGCATGCTGGCTATAGCGGCCACGCAGAGCGAGAGTTTCGGTCGTGTCAGAACAGTGCAGCTGAAATTGGGCGCTCCCGAGACCTGAGTAAGCACGCTAGATTTATGCAACGCCAGCCGTATTCCTATGCATGCTGGCTATAGTGGCCGCGCAGAGCGAAAATTTTGGTCGTGTCAGCACAGTGCAGCTGAAATTGGGCGCTCCCGAGACCTGAGTCAGCACGCTAGATTTATGCAACGCCAGCCGGATTCCTATGCATGGTGGCTATAGCGGCCGCGGAGAGCGAAAGTTTCGGTCGTGTCAGAACAGTGCAGCTGAAATTGGGCGCTCCCGAGACCTGAGTGAGCACGCTAGATTTATGCAACGCCTGCCGGATTTCTATGCATGCTGGCTATAGCGGCCGCGCAGAGCGAAAGTTTCGGTCGTGTCAGAACAGTGCAGCTGAAATTCGGCGCTCCCGAGACCTGAGTAAGCACGCTAGATTTATGCAACGCCTGCCGGATTCGTATGCATGCCGGCTATAGCGGCCGCGCAGAGCGAAAGTTTCGCTCGTGTCAGAACAGTGCAGCTGAAATTGGGCGCTCCCGAGACCTGAGTAAGCACGCTAGATTTATGCAACGCCAGCCGGATTCCTATGCATGCTGGCTATAGTGGCCGCGCAGAGCGAAAGTTTCGGTCGTGTCAGAACAGTGCAGCTGAAATTGGGCGCTCCCGAGACCTGAGTAAGCACGCTAGATTTATGCAACGCCTGCCGGATTCCTATGCATGCCGGCTATAGCGGCCGCGCAGAGCGAGAGTTTCGGTCGTGTCAGAACAGTGCAGCTGAAATTGGGCGCTCCCGAAACCTGAGTAAGCACGCTAGATTTATGCAACGCCTGCCGGATTCGTATTCATGCCGGCTATAGCGGCCGCGCAGAGCGAAAGTTTCGGTCGTGTCAGAACAGTGCAGCTGAAATTGGCCGCTCCCGAGACCTGAGTAAGCACGCTAGATTTATGCAACGCCTGCCGGATTCCTATGCATGCTGGCTATAGCGGCCACGCAGAGCGAGAGTTTCGGTCGTGTCAGAACAGTGCAGCTGAAATTGGGCGCTCCCGAGACCTGAGTAAGCACGCTAGATTTATGCAACGCCTGCCGGATTCCTATGCATGCTGGCTATAGCGGCCGCGCAGAGCGAAAGTTTCGGTCGCGTCAGAACAGTGCAGCTGAAATTGGGTGCTCCCGAGACCAGAGTAAGCACGCTAGATTTATGCAATGCGTGCCGGATTCGTATGCATGCCGGCTATAGCGGCCGCTCAGAGCGAAAGTTTCGGTCGTGACAGAACAGTGCAGCTGAAATTGGGCGCTCCCGAGACCTGAGTAAGCACGCTAGATTTATGCAACGCCTGCCGGATTCCTATGCATGCTGGCTATAGCGGCCGCGCAGAGCGAAAGTTTCGGTCGTGTCAGAACAGTGCAGCTGAAATTGGGCGCTCCCGAGACCTGAGTAAGCACGCTAGATTTATGCTACGCCTGCACGGATTCCTATGCATGCTGGCTATAGCGGCCGCGCAGAGCGAAAGTTTCGGTCGTGTCAGAACAGGGCAGCTGAAATTGGGCGCTCCCAAGACCTGAGTAAGCAAGCTAGATTTATGCAACGCCTGCCGGATTCCTATGCATGCTGGCTATAGCGGCCGCGCAGAGCGAAAGTTTCGGTCGTGTCAGAACAGTGCAGCTGAAATTGGGCGCTCTCGAGACCTGAGTAAGCACGCTAGATTTATGCAACGCCTGCCGGATTCCTATGCATGACGGCTATAGCGGCCGCGCAGAGCGAAAGTTTCGGTCGTGTCAGAACAGTGCAGCTGAAATTGGGCGCTCCCGAGACCTGAGTAAGCACGCTAGATTTATGCAACGCCAGCCGGATTCCTATGCATGGTGGCTATAGCGGCCGCGCAGAGCGAAAGTTTCGGTCGTGTCAGAACAGTGCAGCTGAAATTGGGCGCTCTCGAGACCTGAGTAAGCACGCTAGATTTATGCAACGCCTGCCGGATTCCTATGCATGACGGCTATAGCGGCCGCGCAGAGCGAAAGTTTCGGTCGTGTCAGAACAGTGCAGCTGAAATTGGGCGCTCCCGAGACCTGAGTAAGCACGCTAGATTTATGCAACGCCAGCCGGATTCCTATGCATGGTGGCTATAGCGGCCGCGCAGAGCGAAAGTTTCGGTCGTGTCAGAACAGTGCAGCTGAAATTGGGCGCTCCCGAGACCTGAGTGAGCACGCTAGATTTATGCAACGCCTGCCGGATTCCTATGCATGCTGGCTATAGCGGCCGCGCAGAGCGAAAGTTTCGGTCGTGTCAGAACAGTGCAGCTGAAATTGGGCGCTCCCGAGACCTGAGTAAGCACGCTAGATTTATGCAACGCCTGCCGGATTCCTATGCATGCTGGCTATAGCGGCCGCGCAGAGCGAGAGTTTCGGTCGTGTCAGAACAGTGCAGCTGAAATTGGGCGTTCCCGAGACCTGAGTAAGCACGCTAGATTTATGCAACGCCTGCCGGATTCCTATGCATGCTGGCTATAGCGGCCGCGCAGAGCGAAAGTTTCGGTCGTGTCAGAACAGTGCACCTGAAATTGGGCGCTCCCGAGACCTGAGTAAGCACGCTAGATTTATGCAATGCGTGCCGGATTCGTATGCATGCCGGCTATAGCGGCCGCGCAGAGCGAAAGTTTCGGTCGTGACAGAACAGTGCAGCTGAAATTGGGCGCCCCCGAGACCTGAGTAAGCACGCTAGATTTATGCAACGCCAGCCGGATTCCTATGCAAGCTGGCTATAGCGGCCGCGCAGAGCGAAAGTTTCGGTCGTGTCAGAACAGTGCAGCTGAAATTGGGCGCTCCCGAGACCTGAGTAAGCACGCTAGATTTATGCTACGCCAGCCGGATTCCTATGTATGACGGCTATAGCAGCCGCGCAGAGCGAAAGTTTCGGTCGTGTCAGAACAGTGCAGCTGAAATTGGGCGCTCCCGAGACCTGAGTAAGCACGCTAGATTTATGCAACGCCAGCCGGATTCCTATGCATGCTGGCTATAGCGGCCGCGCAGAGCGAAAGTTTCGGTCGTGTCAGAACAGTGCAGCTGAAATTAGGCGCTCCCGAGACCTGAGTAAGCACGCTAGATTTATGCAACGCCTGCCGGATTCCTATGCATGCTGGCTATAGTGGCCACGCAGAGCGAAAGTTTCGGTCGTGTCAGAACAGTGCAGCTGAAATTGGGCGCTCCCGAGACCTGAGTAAGCACGCTAGATTTATGCAACGCCTGCCGGATTCGTATGCATGACGGCTATAGCGGCCGCGCAGAGCGAAAGTTTCGGTCGTGTCAGAACAGTGCAGCTGAAATTGGCCGCTCCCGAGACCTGAGTAAGCACGCTAGATTTATGCAACGCCTGCCGGATTCCTATGCATGCTGGCTATAGCGGCCACGCCGAGCGAGAGTTTCGGTCGTGTCAGAACAGTGCAGCTGAAATTGGGTACTCCCGAGACCTGAGTATGCACGCTAGATTCATGCAACTCCAGCCGGATTCCTATGCATGCTGGCTATAGTGGCCGCGCAGAGCGAAAGTCTCGGTCGTGTCAGAACAGTGCAGCTGAAATTGGGCGCTCCCGAGACCGGAGTAAGCACGCTAGATTTATGCAACGCCTGCCGGATTCGTATGCATGCCGGCTATAGCGGCCGCGCAGAGCGAAAGTTTCGGTCGTGTCAGAACAGTGCAGCTGAAATTGGCCGCTCCCGAGACCTGAGTAAGCACGCTAGATTTATGCAACGCCTGCCGGATTCCTATGCATGCTGGCTATAGCGGCCACGCAGAGCGAGAGTTTCGGTCGTGTCAGAACAGTGCAGCTGAAATTGGGTACTCCCGAGACCTGAGTATGCACGCTAGATTCATGCAACGCCAGCCGGATTCCTATGCATGCAGGCTATAGTGGCCGCGCAGAGCGAAAGTCTCGGTCGTGTCAGAACAGTGCAGCTGAAATTGGGCGCTCCCGAGACCTGAGTAAGCACGCTAGATTTATGCAACGCCTGCCGGATTCCTATGCATGCTGGCTATAGCGGCCGCGCAGAGCGAAAGTTTCGGTCGCGTCAGAACAGTGCAGCTGAAATTGGGCGCTCCCGAGACCAGAGTAAGCACGCTAGATTTATGCAATGCGTGCCGGATTCGTATGCATGCCGGCTATAGCGGCCGCGCAGAGCGAAAGTTTCGGTCGTGACAGAACAGTGCAGCTGAAATTGGGCGCTCCCGAGACCTCAGTAAGCACGCTAGATTTATGCAACGCCTGCCGGATTCCTATGCATGCTGGCTATAGCGGCCGCGCAGAGCGAAAATTTCGGTCGTGTCAGAACACTGCAGCTGAAATTGGGCGCTCCCGACACCTGAGTCAGCACGCTAGATTTATGCAACGCCAGCCGGATTCCTATGCATGGTGGCTATAGCGGCCGCGCAGAGCGAAAGTTTCGGTCGTGTCAGAACAGTGCAGCTGAAATTGGGCGCTCCCGAGACCTGAGTGAGCACGCTAGATTTATGCAACGCCTGCGGGATTTCTATGCATGCTGGCTATAGCGGCCGCGCAGAGCGAAAGTTTCGGTCGTGTCAGAACAGTGCAGCTGAAATTCGGCGCTCCCGAGACCTGAGTAAGCACGCTAGATTTATGCAACGCCTGCCGGATTCGTATGCATGCCGGCTATAGCGGCCGCGCAGAGCGAAAGTTTCGCTCGTGTCAGAACAGTGCAGCTGAAATTGGGCGCTCCCGAGACCTGAGTAAGCACGCTAGATTTATGCAACGCCAGCCGGATTCCTATGCATGCTGGCTATAGTGGCCGCGCAGAGCGAAAGTTTCGGTCGTGTCAGAACAGTGCAGCTGAAATTGGGCGCTCCCGAGACCTGAGTAAGCACGCTAGATTTATGCAACGCCTGCCGGATTCCTATGCATGCCGGCTATAGCGGCCGCGCAGAGCGAGAGTTTCGGTCGTGTCAGAACAGTGCAGCTGAAATTGGGCGCTCCCGAAACCTGAGTAAGCACGCTAGATTTATGCAACGCCTGCCGGATTCGTATGCATGCCGGCTATAGCGGCCGCGCAGAGCGAAAGTTTCGGTCGTGTCAGAACAGTGCAGCTGAAATTGGCCGCTCCCGAGACCTGAGTAAGCACGCTAGATTTATGCAACGCCTGCCGGATTCCTATGCATGCTGGCTATAGCGGCCACGCAGAGCGAGAGTTTCGGTCGTGTCAGAACAGTGCAGCTGAAATTGGGCGCTCCCGAGACCTGAGTAAGCACGCTAGATTTATGCAACGCCTGCCGGATTCCTATGCATGCTGGCTATAGCGGCCGCGCAGAGCGAAAGTTTCGGTCGCGTCAGAACAGTGCAGCTGAAATTGGGCGCTCCCGAGACCAGAGTAAGCACGCTAGATTTATGCAATGCGTGCCGGATTCGTATGCATGCCGGCTATAGCGGCCGCGCAGAGCGAAAGTTTCGGTCGTGACAGAACAGTGCAGCTGAAATTGGGCGCTCCCGAGACCTGAGTAAGCACGCTAGATTTATGCAACGCCTGCCGGATTCCTATGCATGACGGCTATAGCGGCCGCGCAGAGCGAAAGTTTCGGTCGTGTCAGAACAGTGCAGCTGAAATTGGGCGCTCCCGAGACCTGAGTAAGCACGCTAGATTTATGCAACGCCAGCCGGATTCCTATGCATGGTGGCTATAGCAGCCGCGCAGAGCGAAAGTTTCGGTCGTGTCAGAGCAGTGCAGCTGAAATTGGGCGCTCCCGAGACCTGAGTGAGCACGCTAGATTTATGCAACGCCTGCCGGATTCCTATGCATGCTGGCTATAGCGGCCGCGCAGAGCGAAAGTTTCGGTCGTGTCAGAACAGTGCAGCTGAAATTGGGCGCTCCCGTGACCTGGGTAAGCACGCTAGATTTATGCAACGCCTGCCGGATTCCTATGCATGCTGGCTATAGCGGCCGCGCAGAGCGAGAGTTTCGGTCGTGTCAGAACAGTGCAGCTGAAATTTGGCGCTCCCGAGACCTGAGTAAGCACGCTAGATTTATGCAATGCGTGCCGGATTCGTATGCATGCCGGCTATAGCGGCCGCGCAGAGCGAAAGTTTCGGTCGTGACAGAACAGTGCAGCTGAAATTGGGCACCCCCGAGACCTGAGTAAGCACGCTAGATTTATGCAACGCCAGCCGGATTCCTATGCAAGCTGGCTATAGCGGCCGTGCAGAGCGAAAGTTTCGGTCGTGTCAGAACAGTGCAGCTGAAATTGGGCGCTCCCGAGACCTGAGTAAGCACGCTAGATTTATGCTACGCCAGCCGGATTCCTATGTATGACGGCTATAGCGGCCGCGCAGAGCGAAAGTTTCGGTCGTGTCAGAACAGTGCAGCTGAAATTGGGCGCTCCCGAGACCTGAGTAAGCACGCTAGATTTATGCAACGCCTGCCGGATTCCTATCCATGCTGGCTATAGCGGCCACGCAGAGGGAGAGTTTCGGTCGTGTCAGAACAGTGCAGCTGAAATTGGGCGCTCCCGAGACCTGAGTAAGCACGCTAGATTTATGCAACGCCTGCCGGATTCCTATGCATGCTGGCTATAGCGGCCGCGCAGAGCGAAAGTTTCGGTCGCGTCAGAACAGTGCAGCTGAAATTGGGCGCTCCCGAGACCAGAGTAAGCACGCTAGATTTATGCAATGCGTGCCGGATTCGTATGCATGCCGGCTATAGCGGCCGCGCAGAGCGAAAGTTTCGGTCGTGACAGAACAGTGCAGCTGAAATTGGGCACCCCCGAGACCTGAGTAAGCACGCTAGATTTGTGCTACGCCTGCCGGATTCCTATGCATGCTGGCTATAGCGGCCGCGCAGAGCGAAAGTTTCGGTCGCGTCAGAACAGTGCAGCTGAAATTGGGCGCTCCCGAGACCAGAGTAAGCACGCTAGATTTATGCAATGCGTGCCGGATTCGTATGCATGCCGGCTATAGCGGCCGCGCAGAGCGAAAGTTTCGGTCGTGACAGAACAGTGCAGCTGAAATTGGGCGCTCCCGAGACCTGAGTAAGCACGCTAGATTTATGCAACGCCTGCCGGATTCCTATGCATGCTGGCTATAGCGGCCGCGCAGAGCGAAAGTTTCGGTCGCGTCAGAACAGTGCAGCTGAAATTGGGCGCTCCCGAGACCAGAGTAAGCACGCTAGATTTATGCAATGCGTGCCGGATTCGTATGCATGCCGGCTATAGCGGCCGCGCAGAGCGAAAGTTTCGGTCGTGACAGAACAGTGCAGCTGAAATTGGGCACTCCCGAGACCTGAGTAAGCACGCTAGATTTATGCTACGCCAGCCGGATTCCTATGTATGACGGCTATAGCAGCCGCGCAGAGCGAAAGTTTCGGTCGTGTCAGAACAGTGCAGCTGAAATTGGGCGCTCCCGAGACCTGAGTAAGCACGCTAGATTTATGCAACGCCAGCCGGATTCCTATGCATGCTGGCTATAGCGGCCGCGCAGAGCGAAAGTTTCGGTCGTGTCAGAACAGTGCAGCTGAAATTAGGCGCTCCCGAGACCTGAGTAAGCACGCTAGATTTATGCAACGCCTGCCGGATTCCTATGCATGCTGGCTATAGTGGCCACGCAGAGCGAAAGTTTCGGTCGTGTCAGAACAGTGCAGCTGAAATTGGGCGCTCCCGAGACCTGAGTAAGCACGCTAGATTTATGCAACGCCTGCCGGATTCGTATGCATGACGGCTATAGCGGCCGCGCAGAGCGAAAGTTTCGGTCGTGTCAGAACAGTGCAGCTGAAATTGGCCGCTCCCGAGACCTGAGTAAGCACGCTAGATTTATGCAACGCCTGCCGGATTCCTATGCATGCTGGCTATAGCGGCCACGCCGAGCGAGAGTTTCGGTCGTGTCAGAACAGTGCAGCTGAAATTGGGTACTCCCGAGACCTGAGTATGCACGCTAGATTCATGCAACTCCAGCCGGATTCCTATGCATGCTGGCTATAGTGGCCGCGCAGAGCGAAAGTCTCGGTCGTGTCAGAACAGTGCAGCTGAAATTGGGCGCTCCCGAGACCGGAGTAAGCACGCTAGATTTATGCAACGCCTGCCGGATTCGTATGCATGCCGGCTATAGCGGCCGCGCAGAGCGAAAGTTTCGGTCGTGTCAGAACAGTGCAGCTGAAATTGGCCGCTCCCGAGACCTGAGTAAGCACGCTAGATTTATGCAACGCCTGCCGGATTCCTATGCATGCTGGCTATAGCGGCCACGCAGAGCGAGAGTTTCGGTCGTGTCAGAACAGTGCAGCTGAAATTGGGTACTCCCGAGACCTGAGTATGCACGCTAGATTCATGCAACGCCAGCCGGATTCCTATGCATGCAGGCTATAGTGGCCGCGCAGAGCGAAAGTCTCGGTCGTGTCAGAACAGTGCAGCTGAAATTGGGCGCTCCCGAGACCTGAGTAAGCACGCTAGATTTATGCAACGCCTGCCGGATTCCTATGCATGCTGGCTATAGCGGCCGCGCAGAGCGAAAGTTTCGGTCGCGTCAGAACAGTGCAGCTGAAATTGGGCGCTCCCGAGACCAGAGTAAGCACGCTAGATTTATGCAATGCGTGCCGGATTCGTATGCATGCCGGCTATAGCGGCCGCGCAGAGCGAAAGTTTCGGTCGTGACAGAACAGTGCAGCTGAAATTGGGCGCTCCCGAGACCTCAGTAAGCACGCTAGATTTATGCAACGCCTGCCGGATTCCTATGCATGCTGGCTATAGCGGCCGCGCAGAGCGAAAATTTCGGTCGTGTCAGAACACTGCAGCTGAAATTGGGCGCTCCCGAGACCTGAGTCAGCACGCTAGATTTATGCAACGCCAGCCGGATTCCTATGCATGGTGGCTATAGCGGCCGCGCAGAGCGAAAGTTTCGGTCGTGTCAGAACAGTGCAGCTGAAATTGGGCGCTCCCGAGACCTGAGTGAGCACGCTAGATTTATGCAACGCCTGCGGGATTTCTATGCATGCTGGCTATAGCGGCCGCGCAGAGCGAAAGTTTCGGTCGTGTCAGAACAGTGCAGCTGAAATTCGGCGCTCCCGAGACCTGAGTAAGCACGCTAGATTTATGCAACGCCTGCCGGATTCGTATGCATGCCGGCTATAGCGGCCGCGCAGAGCGAAAGTTTCGCTCGTGTCAGAACAGTGCAGCTGAAATTGGGCGCTCCCGAGACCTGAGTAAGCACGCTAGATTTATGCAACGCCAGCCGGATTCCTATGCATGCTGGCTATAGTGGCCGCGCAGAGCGAAAGTTTCGGTCGTGTCAGAACAGTGCAGCTGAAATTGGGCGCTCCCGAGACCTGAGTAAGCACGCTAGATTTATGCAACGCCTGCCGGATTCCTATGCATGCCTGCTATAGCGGCCGCGCAGAGCGAGAGTTTCGGTCGTGTCAGAACAGTGCAGCTGAAATTGGGCGCTCCCGAAACCTGAGTAAGCACGCTAGATTTATGCAACGCCTGCCGGATTCGTATGCATGCCGGCTATAGCGGCCGCGCAGAGCGAAAGTTTCGGTCGTGTCAGAACAGTGCAGCTGAAATTGGCCGCTCCCGAGACCTGAGTAAGCACGCTAGATTTATGCAACGCCTGCCGGATTCCTATGCATGCTGGCTATAGCGGCCACGCAGAGCGAGAGTTTCGGTCGTGTCAGAACAGTGCAGCTGAAATTGGGCGCTCCCGAGACCTGAGTAAGCACGCTAGATTTATGCAACGCCTGCCGGATTCCTATGCATGCTGGCTATAGCGGCCGCGCAGAGCGAAAGTTTCGGTCGCGTCAGAACAGTGCAGCTGAAATTGGGCGCTCCCGAGACCAGAGTAAGCACGCTAGATTTATGCAATGCGTGCCGGATTCGTATGCATGCCGGCTATAGCGGCCGCGCAGAGCGAAAGTTTCGGTCGTGACAGAACAGTGCAGCTGAAATTGGGCGCTCCCGAGACCTGAGTAAGCACGCTAGATTTATGCAACGCCTGCCGGATTCCTATGCATGACGGCTATAGCGGCCGCGCAGAGCGAAAGTTTCGGTCGTGTCAGAACAGTGCAGCTGAAATTGGGCGCTCCCGAGACCTGAGTAAGCACGCTAGATTTATGCAACGCCAGCCGGATTCCTATGCATGGTGGCTATAGCAGCCGCGCAGAGCGAAAGTTTCGGTCGTGTCAGAGCAGTGCAGCTGAAATTGGGCGCTCCCGAGACCTGAGTGAGCACGCTAGATTTATGCAACGCCTGCCGGATTCCTATGCATGCTGGCTATAGCGGCCGCGCAGAGCGAAAGTTTCGGTCGTGTCAGAACAGTGCAGCTGAAATTGGGCGCTCCCGTGACCTGAGTAAGCACGCTAGATTTATGCAACGCCTGCCGGATTCCTATGCATGCTGGCTATAGCGGCCGCGCAGAGCGAGAGTTTCGGTCGTGTCAGAACAGTGCAGCTGAAATTTGGCGCTCCCGAGACCTGAGTAAGCACGCTAGATTTATGCAACGCCTGCCGGATTCCTATGCATGCTGGCTATAGCGGCCGCGCAGAGCGAAAGTTTCGGTCGTGTCAGAACAGTGCACCTGAAATTGGGCGCTCCCGAGACCTGAGTAAGCACGCTAGATTTATGCAATGCGTGCCGGATTCGTATGCATGCCGGCTATAGCGGCCGCGCAGAGCGAAAGTTTCGGTCGTGACAGAACAGTGCAGCTGAAATTGGGCACCCCCGAGACCTGAGTAAGCACGCTAGATTTATGCAACGCCAGCCGGATTCCTATGCAAGCTGGCTATAGCGGCCGTGCAGAGCGAAAGTGTCGGTCGTGTCAGAACAGTGCAGCTGAAATTGGGCGCTCCCGAGACCTGAGTAAGCACGCTAGATTTATGCTACGCCAGCCGGATTCCTATGTATGACGGCTATAGCGGCCGCGCAGAGCGAAAGTTTCGGTCGTGTCAGAACAGTGCAGCTGAAATTGGGCGCTCCCGAGACCTGAGTAAGCACGCTAGATTTATGCAACGCCTGCCGGATTCCTATCCATGCTGGCTATAGCGGCCACGCAGAGGGAGAGTTTCGGTCGTGTCAGAACAGTGCAGCTGAAATTGGGCGCTCCCGAGACCTGAGTAAGCACGCTAGATTTATGCAACGCCTGCCGGATTCCTATGCATGCTGGCTATAGCGGCCGCGCAGAGCGAAAGTTTCGGTCGCGTCAGAACAGTGCAGCTGAAATTGGGCGCTCCCGAGACCAGAGTAAGCACGCTAGATTTATGCAATGCGTGCCGGATTCGTATGCATGCCGGCTATAGCGGCCGCGCAGAGCGAAAGTTTCGGTCGTGACAGAACAGTGCAGCTGAAATTGGGCACCCCCGAGACCTGAGTAAGCACGCTAGATTTGTGCTACGCCTGCCGGATTCCTATGCATGCTGGCTATAGCGGCCGCGCAGAGCGAAAGTTTCGGTCGCGTCAGAACAGTGCAGCTGAAATTGGGCGCTCCCGAGACCAGAGTAAGCACGCTAGATTTATGCAATGCGTGCCGGATTCGTATGCATGCCGGCTATAGCGGCCGCGCAGAGCGAAAGTTTCGGTCGTGACAGAACAGTGCAGCTGAAATTGGGCGCTCCCGAGACCTGAGTAAGCACGCTAGATTTATGCAACGCCTGCCGGATTCCTATGCATGCTGGCTATAGCGGCCGCGCAGAGCGAAAGTTTCGGTCGCGTCAGAACAGTGCAGCTGAAATTGGGCGCTCCCGAGACCAGAGTAAGCACGCTAGATTTATGCAATGCGTGCCGGATTCGTATGCATGCCGGCTATAGCGGCCGCGCAGAGCGAAAGTTTCGGTCGTGACAGAACAGTGCAGCTGAAATTGGGCACTCCCGAGACCTGAGTAAGCACGCTAGATTTATGCAACGCCTGCCGGATTCCTATGCATGCTGGCTATAGCGGCCGCGCAGAGGGAGAGTTTCGGTCGCGTCAGAACAGTGCAGCTGAAATTGGGCGCTCCCGAGACCAGAGTAAGCACGCTAGATTTATGCAATGCGTGCCGGATTCGTATGCATGCCGGCTATAGCGGCCGCGCAGAGCGAAAGTTTCGGTCGTGACAGAACAGTGCAGCTGAAATTGGGCGCTCCCGAGACCTGAGTAAGCACGCTAGATTTGTGCTACGCCTGCCGGATTCCTATGTATGACGGCTATAGCGGCCACGCAGAGCGAAAGTTTCGGTCGTGTCAGAACAGTGCAGCTGAAATTGGGCGCTCCCGAGACCTGAGTAAGCACGCTAGATTTATGCTACGCCAGCCGGATTCCTATGTATGACGGCTATAGCGGCCGCGCAGAGCGAAAGTTTCGGTCGTGTCAGAACAGTGCAGCTGAAATTGGGCGCTCCCGAGACCTGAGTGAGCACGCTAGATTTATGCAACGCCTGCCGGATTCCTATGCATGCTGGCTATAGCGGCCGCTCAGAGCGAAAGTTTCGGTCGTGTCAGAACAGTGCAGCTGAAATTGGGCGCTCCCGTGACCTGAGTAAGCACGCTAGATTTATGCAACGCCTGCCGGATTCCTATGCATGCTGGCTATAGCGGCCGCGCAGAGCGAGAGATTCGGTCGCGTCAGAACAGTGCAGCTGAAATTTGGCGCTCCCGAGACCTGAGTAAGCACGCTAGATTTATGCAACGCCTGCCGGATTCCTATGCATGCTGGCTATAGCGGCCGCGCAGAGCGAAAGTTTCGGTCGTGTCAGAACAGTGCACCTGAAATTGGGCGCTCCCGAGACCTGAGTAAGCACGCTAGATTTATGCAATGCGTGCCGGATTCGTATGCATGCCGGCTATAGCGGCCGCGCAGAGCGAAAGTTTCTGTCGTGACAGAACAGTGCAGCTGAAATTGGGCGCCCCCGAGACCTGAGTAAGCACGCTAGATTTATGCAACGCCAGCCGGATTCCTATGCAAGCTGGCTATAGCGGCCGTGCAGAGCGAAAGTTTCGGTCGTGTCAGAACAGTGCAGCTGAAATTGGGCGCTCCCGAGACCTGAGTAAGCACGCTAGATTTGTGCTACGCCTGCCGGATTCCTATGTATGACGGCTATAGCGGCCACGCAGAGCGAAAGTTTCGGTCGTGTCAGAACAGTGCAGCTGAAATTGGGCGCTCCCGAGACCTGAGTAAGCACGCTAGATTTATGCTACGCCAGCCGGATTCCTATGTATGACGGCTATAGCGGCCGCGCAGAGCGAAAGTTTCGGTCGTGTCAGAACAGTGCAGCTGAAATTGGGCGCTCCCGAGACCTGAGTAAGCACGCTAGATTTATGCAACGCCAGCCGGATTCCTATGCATGCTGGCTATAGCGGCCGCGCAGAGCGAAAGTTTCGGTCGTGTCAGAACAGTGCAGCTGAAATTAGGCGCTCCCGAGACCTGAGTAAGCACGCTAGATTTATGCAACGCCTGCCGGATTTCTATGCATGCTGGCTATAGCGGCCGCGCAGAGCGAAAGTTTCGGTCGTGTCAGAACAGCGCAGCTGAAATTGGGCGCTCCCGAGACCTGAGTAAGCACGCTAGATTTATGCAACGCCAGCCGGATTCCTATGCATGCTGGCTATAGTGGCCACGCAGAGCGAAAGTTTCGGTCGTGTCAGAACAGTGCAGCTGAAATTGGGCGCTCCCGAGACCTGAGTAAGCACGCTAGATTTATGCAACGCCTGCCGGATTCGTATGCATGCCGGCTATAGCGGCCGCGCAGAGCGAAAGTTTCGGTCGTGTCAGAACAGTGCAGCTGAAATTGGCCGCTCCCGAGACCTGAGTAAGCACGCTAGATTTATGCAACGCCTGCCGGATTCCTATGCATGCTGGCTAAAGCGGCCACGCAGAGCGAGAGTTTCGGTCGTGTCAGAACAGTGCAGCTGAAATTGGGTACTCCCGAGACCTGAGTATGCACGCCAGATTCATGCAACGCCAGCCGGATTCCTATGCATGCTGGCTATAGTGGCCGCGCAGAGCGAAAGTCTCGGTCGTGTCAAAACAGTGCAGCTGAAATTGGGCGCTCCCGAGACCTGAGTAAGCACGCTAGATTTATGCAACGCCTGCCGGATTCCTATGCATGCTGGCTATAGCGGCCGCGCAGAGCTAAAGTTTCGGTCGTGTCAGAACAGTGCAGCTGAAATTGGGCGCTCCCGAGACCTGAGTAAGCACGCTAGATTTATGCAACGCCTGCCGGATTCGTATGCATGCCGGCTATAGCGGCCGCGCAGAGCGAAAGTTTCGGTCGTGACAGAACAGTGCAGCTGAAATTGGGCGCTCCCGAGACCTGAGTAAGCACGCTAGATTTATGCAACGCCTGCCGGATTCCTATGCATGGTGGCTATAGCGGCCGCGCAGAGCGAAAGTTTCGGTCGTGTCAGAACAGTGCAGCTGAAATTGGGCGCTCCCGAGACCTGAGTGAGCACGCTAGATTTATGCAACGCCTGCCGGATTCCTATGCATGCTGGCTATAGCGGCCGCGCAGAGCGAAAGTTTCGGTCGTGTCAGAACAGTGCAGCTGAAATTGGGCGCTCCCGTGACCTGAGTAAGCACGCTAGATTTATGCAACGCCTGCCGGATTCCTATGCATGCTGGCTATAGCGGCCGCGCAGAGCGAGAGTTTCGGTCGCGTCAGAACAGTGCAGCTGAAATTTGGCGCTCCCGAGACCTGAGTAAGCACGCTAGATTTATGCAACGCCTGCCGGATTCCTATGCATGCTGGCTATAGCGGCCGCGCAGAGCGAAAGTTTCGGTCGTGTCAGAACAGTGCACCTGAAATTGGGCGCTCCCGAGACCTGAGTAAGCACGCTAGATTTATGCAATGCGTGCCGGATTCGTATGCATGCCGGCTATAGCGGCCGCGCAGAGCGAAAGTTTCGGTCGTGACAGAACAGTGCAGCTGAAATTGGGCGCCCCCGAGACCTGAGTAAGCACGCTAGATTTATGCAACGCCAGCCGGATTCCTATGCAAGCTGGCTATAGCGGCCGTGCAGAGCGAAAGTTTCGGTCGTGTCAGAACAGTGCAGCTGAAATTGGGCGCTCCCGAGACCTGAGTAAGCACGCTAGATTTGTGCTACGCCTGCCGGATTCCTATGTATGACGGCTATAGCGGCCACGCAGAGCGAAAGTTTCGGTCGTGTCAGAACAGTGCAGCTGAAATTGGGCGCTCCCGAGACCTGAGTAAGCACGCTAGATTTATGCTACGCCAGCCGGATTCCTATGTATGACGGCTATAGCGGCCGCGCAGAGCGAAAGTTTCGGTCGTGTCAGAACAGTGCAGCTGAAATTGGGCGCTCCCGAGACCTGAGTAAGCACGCTAGATTTATGCAACGCCAGCCGGATTCCTATGCATGCTGGCTATAGCGGCCGCGCAGAGCGAAAGTTTCGGTCGTGTCAGAACAGTGCAGCTGAAATTAGGCGCTCCCGAGACCTGAGTAAGCACGCTAGATTTATGCAACGCCTGCCGGATTTCTATGCATGCTGGCTATAGCGGCCGCGCAGAGCGAAAGTTTCGGTCGTGTCAGAACAGCGCAGCTGAAATTGGGCGCTCCCGAGACCTGAGTAAGCACGCTAGATTTATGCAACGCCAGCCGGATTCCTATGCATGCTGGCTATAGTGGCCACGCAGAGCGAAAGTTTCGGTCGTGTCAGAACAGTGCAGCTGAAATTGGGCGCTCCCGAGACCTGAGTAAGCACGCTAGATTTATGCAACGCCTGCCGGATTCCTATGCATGCTGGCTATAGCGGCCACGCAGAGCGAGAGTTTCGGTCGTGTCAGAACAGTGCAGCTGAAATTGGGTACTCCCGAGACCTGAGTATGCACGCCAGATTCATGCAACGCCAGCCGGATTCCTATGCATGCTGGCTATAGTGGCCGCGCAGAGCGAAAGTCTCGGTCGTGTCAAAACAGTGCAGCTGAAATTGGGCGCTCCCGAGACCTGAGTAAGCACGCTAGATTTATGCAACGCCTGCCGGATTCCTATGCATGCTGGCTATAGCGGCCGCGCAGAGCTAAAGTTTCGGTCGTGTCAGAACAGTGCAGCTGAAATTGGGCGCTCCCGAGACCTGAGTAAGCACGCTAGATTTATGCAACGCCTGCCGGATTCCTATGCATGCTGGCTATAGCGGCCGCGCAGAGCGAGAGTTTCGGTCGTGTCAGAACAGTGCAGCTGAAATTGGGGGCTCCCGAGACCGGAGTAAGCACGCTAGATTTATGCAATGCATGCCGGATTCGTATGCATGCCGGCTATAGCGGCCGCGCAGAGCGAAAGTTTCGGTCGAGTCAGAACAGTGCAGCTGAAATTGGGCGCTCCGGAGACCTGAGTAAGCACGCTAGATTTATGCAACGCCTGCCGGATTCCTATGCATGCTGGCTATAGCGGCCGCGCAGAGCGAGAGTTTCGGTCGTGTCAGAACAGTGCAGCTGAAATTGGGCGCTCCCGAGACCTGAGTAAGCACGCTAGATTTATGCAACGCCAGCCGGATTCCTATGCAAGCTGGCTATAGCGGCCGCGCAGAGCGAAAGTTTCGGTCGTGTCAGAACAGTGCAGCCGAAATTGGGCGCTCCCGAGACCTGAGTAAGCAAGCTAGATTTATGCAACTCCTGCCGGATTCCTATGCATGCTGGCTATAGCGGCCGCGCAGAGCGAAAGTTTCGGTCGTGTCAGAACAGTGCAGCTGAAATTGGGCGCTCCCGAGACCTGAGTAAGCACGCTAGATTTATGCAACGCCTGCCGGATTCCTATGCATGACGGCTATAGCGGCCGCGCAGAGCGAAAGTTTCGGTCGTGTCAGAACAGTGCAGCAGAAATTGGGCGCTCCCGAGACCTGAGTAAGCACGCTAGATTTATGCAACGCCTGCCGGATTCCTATGCATGCTGGCTATAGCGGCCGCGCAGAGCGAAAGTTTCGGTCGTGTCAGAACAGTGCAGTTGAAATTGGCCGCTCCCGAGACCAGAGTAAGCACGCTAGATTTATGCAACGCCAGCCGGATTCCTATGCATGCCGGCTATAGCGGCCGCGCAGAGCGAAAGTTTCGGTCGTGTCAGAACAGTGCAGCTGACATTGGGTCCTCCCGAGACCTGAGTAAGCACGCTAGATTTATGCAACGCCAGCCGTACTCCTATGCATGCTGGCTATAGTGGCCGCGCAGAGCGAAAATTTCGGTCGTGTCAGAACAGTGCAGCTGAAATTGGGCGCTCCCGAGACCTGAGTAAGCACGCTAGATTTATGCAACGCCTGCCGGATTCCTATGCATGCTGGTTATAGCGGCCGCTCAGAGCGAAAGTTTCGGTCGTGTCAGAACAGTGCAGCTGAAATTGGGCGCTCCCGAGACCTGAGTAAGCACGCTAGATTTATGCAACACCAGCCGGATTCCTATGCATGCTGGCTATAGCGGCCGCGCAGAGCGAAAGTTTCGGTCGTATCAGAACAGTGCAGCTAAAATTGGGCGCTCCCGAGACCTGAGTAAGCACGCTAGATTTATGCAACGCCTGCCGGATTCCTATGCATGCTGGCTATAGTGGCCGCGCAGAGCGAAAGTTTCGTTCGTGTCAGAACAGTGCAGCTGAAATTGGGCGCTCCCGAGACCTGAGTAAGCACGCTAGATTTATGCAACGCCTGCCGGATTCGTATGTATGCGGGTTATAGCGGCCGCGCAGAGCGAAAGTTTCGGTCGTGTCAGAACAGTGCAGCTGAATTTGGGCGCTCCCGAGACCTGAGTAAGCACGCTAGATTTATGCAACGCCAGCCGGATTCCTATGCATGCTGGCTATAGCGGCCGCGCAGAGCTAAAGTTTCGGTCGTGTCAGAACAGTGCAGCTGAAATTGGGTGCTCCCGAGACCTGAGTAAGCACGCTAGATTTATGCAACGCCTGCCGGATTCCTATGCATGCTGGCTATAGCGGCCGCGCAGAGCGAGAGTTTCGGTCGTGTCAGAACACTGCAGCTGAAATTGGCCGCTCCCGAGACCTGAGTAAGCATGCTAGATTTATGCAACGCCTGCCGGATTCCTATGCATGCTGGCTATAGCGGCTGCGCAGAGCGAAAGTTTCGGTCGTGTCAGAACAGTGCAGCTGAAATTGGGCGCTCCCGAGACCGGAGTAAGCACGCTAGATTTATGCAATGCATGCCGGATTCGTATGCATGCCGGCTATAGCGGCCGCGCAGAGCGAAAGTTTCGGTCGAGTCAGAACAGTGCAGCTGAAATTGGGCGCTCCGGAGACCTGAGTAAGCACGCTAGATTTATGCAACGCCTGCCGGATTCCTATGCATGCTGGCTATAGCGGCCGCGCTGAGCGAGAGTTTCGGTCGTGTCAGAACAGTGCAGCTAAATTGGGCGCTCCCGAGACCTGAGTAAGCACGCTATATTTATGCAACGCCTGCCGGATTCCTATGCATGCTGGCTATAGCGGCCACGCAGAGCGAAAGTTTCGGTCGTGTTAGAACCGTGCAGCTGAAATTGGGCGCTCCCGAGACCTGAGTAAGCACGCTAGATTTATGGAACGCCTGCCGGATTCCTATGCATGCTGGCTATAGCGGACGCGCAGAGCGAAAGTTTCGGTCGTGTCAGAACAGGTCAGCTGAAATTGGGTACTCCCGAGACCTGAGCATGCACGCTAGATTCATGCAACGCCAGCCGGATTCCTATGCATGCTGGCTATAGTGGCCGCGCAGAGCGAAAGTCTCGGTCGTGTCAGAACAGTGCAGCTGAAATTGGGCGCTCCCGAGACCTGAGTAAGCACGCTAGATTTATGCAACGCCTGCCGGATTCCTATGAATGCTGGCTATAGCGGCCGCGCAGAGCGAGAGTTTCGGTCGTGTCAGAACACTGCAGCTGAAATTGGGCGCTCCCGAGACCTCATTAAGCACGCTAGATTTATGCAACGCCTGCCGGATTCCTATGCATGCTGGCTATAGCGGCCGCGCAGAGCGAAAGTTTCGGTCGTGTCAGAACAGTGCAGCTGAAATTGGGCGCTCCCGAGACCGGAGTAAGCACGCTAGATTTATGCAATGCATGCCGGATTCGTATGCATGCCGGCTATAGCGGTCGCGCAGAGCGAAAGTTTCGGTCGAGTCAGAACTGTGCAGCTGAAATTGGGCGCTCCGGAGACCTGAGTAAGCACGCTAGATTTATGCAACGCCTGCCGGATTCCTATGCATGCTGGCTATAGCGGCCGCGCAGAGCGAGAGTTTCGGTCGAGTCAGAACAGTGCAGCTGAAATTGGGCGCTCCCGAGACCTGAGTAAGCACGCTAGATTTATGCAACGCCACCCGGATTCCTATGCAAGCTGGCTATAGCGGCCGCGCAGAGCGAAAGTTTCGGTCGTGTCAGAACAGTGCAGCTGAAATTGGGCGCTCCCGAGACCTGAGTAAGCGCGCTAGATTTATGCAACGCCTGCCGGATTCCTATGCATGCTGGCTATAGCGGCCGCGCAAAGCGAAAGTTTCGGTCGTGTCAGAACAGTGCAGCCGAAATTGGGCGCTCCCTAGACCTGAGTAAGCACGCTAGATTTATGCAACTCCTGCCGGATTCCTATGCATGCTGGCTATAGCGGCCGCGCAGAGCGAAAGTTTCGGTCGTGTCAGAACAGTGCAGCTGAAATTGGGCGCTCCCGAGACCTGAGTAAGCACGCTAGATTTATGCAACGCCTGCCGGATTCCTATGCATGACGGCTATAGCGGCCGCGCAGAGCGAAAGTTTCGGTCGTGTCAGAACAGTGCAGCTGAAATTGGGCGCTCCCGAGACCTGAGTAAGCACGCTAGATTTATGCAACGCCAGCCGGATTCCTATGCAAGCTTGCTATAGCGGCCGCGCAGAGCGAAAGTTTCGGTCGTGTCAGAACAGTGCAGCTGAAATTGGGCGCTCCCGAGACTTGAGTAAGCTCGCTAGATTTATGCAACGCCTGCCGGATTCCTATGCATGCTGGCTATAGCGGCCGCGCAGAGCGAAAGTTTCGGTCGTGTCAGAACAGTGCAGCTGAAATTGGGCGCTCCCGTGACCTGAGTAAGCACGCTAGATTTATGCAACGCCTGCCGGATTCCTATGCATGCTGGCTATAGCGGCCGCGCAGAGCGAGAGTTTCGGTCGTGTCAGAACAGTGCAGCTGAAATTTGGCGCTCCCGAGACCTGAGTAAGCACGCTAGATTTATGCAACGCCTGCCGGATTCCTATGCATGCTGGCTATAGCGGCCGCGCAGAGCGAAAGTTTCGGTCGTGTCAGAACAGTGCACCTGAAATTGGGCGCTCCCGAGACCTGAGTAAGCACGCTAGATTTATGCAATGCGTGCCGGATTCGTATGCATGCCGGCTATAGCGGCCGCGCAGAGCGAAAGTTTCGGTCGTGACAGAACAGTGCAGCTGAAATTGGGCGCCCCCGAGACCTGAGTAAGCACGCTAGATTTATGCAACGCCAGCCGGATTCCTATGCAAGCTGTCTATAGCGGCCGTGCAGAGCGAAAGTTTCGGTCGTGTCAGAACAGTGCAGCTGAAATTGGGCGCTCCCGAGACCTGAGTAAGCACGCTAGATTTGTGCTACGCCTGCCGGATTCCTATGTATGACGGCTATAGCGGCCACGCAGAGCGAAAGTTTCGGTCGTGTCAGAACAGTGCAGCTGAAATTGGGCGCTCCCGAGACCTGAGTAAGCACGCTAGATTTATGCTACGCCAGCCGGATTCCTATGTATGACGGCTATAGCGGCCGCGCAGAGCGAAAGTTTCGGTCGTGTCAGAACAGTGCAGCTGAAATTGGGCGCTCCCGAGCCCTGAGTAAGCACGCTAGATTTATGCAACGCCAGCCGGATTCCTATGCATGCTGGCTATAGCGGCCGCGCAGAGCGAAAGTTTCGGTCGTGTCAGAACAGTGCAGCTGAAATTAGGCGCTCCCGAGACCTGAGTAAGCACGCTAGATTTATGCAACGCCTGCCGGATTTCTATGCATGCTGGCTATAGCGGCCGCGCAGAGCGAAAGTTTCGGTCGTGTCAGAACAGCGCAGCTGAAATTGGGCGCTCCCGAGAGCTGAGTATGCACGCCAGATTCATGCAACGCCAGCCGGATTCCTATGCATGCTGGCTATAGTGGCCGCGCAGAGCGAAAGTCTCGGTCGTGTCAAAACAGTGCAGCTGAAATTGGGCGCTCCCGAGACCTGAGTAAGCACGCTAGATTTATGCAACGCCTGCCGGATTCCTATGCATGCTGGCTATAGCGGCCGCGCAGAGCTAAAGTTTCGGTCGTGTCAGAACAGTGCAGCTGAAATTGGGCGCTCCCGAGACCTGAGTAAGCACGCTAGATTTATGCAACGCCTGCCGGATTCCTATGCATGCTGGCTATAGCGGCCGCGCAGAGCGAGAGTTTCGGTCGTGTCAGAACAGTGCAGCTGAAATTAGGCGCTCCCGAGACCTGAGTAAGCACGCTAGATTTATGCAACGCCTGCCGGATTTCTATGCATGCTGGCTATAGCGGCCGCGCAGAGCGAAAGTTTCGGTCGTGTCAGAACAGCGCAGCTGAAATTGGGCGCTCCCGAGACCTGAGTATGCACGCCAGATTCATGCAACGCCAGCCGGATTCCTATGCATGCTGGCTATAGTGGCCGCGCAGAGCGAAAGTCTCGGTCGTGTCAAAACAGTGCAGCTGAAATTGGGCGCTCCCGAGACCTGAGTAAGCACGCTAGATTTATGCAACGCCTGCCGGATTCCTATGCATGCTGGCTATAGCGGCCGCGCAGAGCTAAAGTTTCGGTCGTGTCAGAACAGTGCAGCTGAAATTGGGCGCTCCCGAGACCTGAGTAAGCACGCTAGATTTATGCAACGCCTGCCGGATTCCTATGCATGCTGGCTATAGCGGCCGCGCAGAGCGAGAGTTTCGGTCGTGTCAGAACAGTGCAGCTGAAATTGGGGGCTCCCGAGACCGGAGTAAGCACGCTAGATTTATGCAATGCATGCCGGATTCGTATGCATGCCGGCTATAGCGGCCGCGCAGAGCGAAAGTTTCGGTCGAGTCAGAACAGTGCAGCTGAAATTGGGCGCTCCGGAGACCTGAGTAAGCACGCTAGATTTATGCAACGCCTGCCGGATTCCTATGCATGCTGGCTATAGCGGCCGCGCAGAGCGAGAGTTTCGGTCGTGTCAGAACAGTGCAGCTGAAATTGGGCGCTCCCGAGACCTGAGTAAGCACGCTAGATTTATGCAACGCCTGCCGGATTCGTATGCATGCCGGCTATAGCGGCCGCGCAGAGCGAAAGTTTCGGTCGTGTCAGAACAGTGCAGCTGAAATTGGCCGCTCCCGAGACCTGAGTAAGCACGCTAGATTTATGCAACGCCTGCCGGATTCCTATGCATGCTGGCTATAGCGGCCACGCAGAGCGAGAGTTTCGGTCGTGTCAGAACAGTGCAGCTGAAATTGGGTACTCCCGAGACCTGAGTATGCACGCCAGATTCATGCAACGCCAGCCGGATTCCTATGCATGCTGGCTATAGTGGCCGCGCAGAGCGAAAGTCTCGGTCGTGTCAAAACAGTGCAGCTGAAATTGGGCGCTCCCGAGACCTGAGTAAGCACGCTAGATTTATGCAACGCCTGCCGGATTCCTATGCATGCTGGCTATAGCGGCCGCGCAGAGCTAAAGTTTCGGTCGTGTCAGAACAGTGCAGCTGAAATTGGGCGCTCCCGAGACCTGAGTAAGCACGCTAGATTTATGCAACGCCTGCCGGATTCCTATGCATGCTGGCTATAGCGGCCGCGCAGAGCGAGAGTTTCGGTCGTGTCAGAACAGTGCAGCTGAAATTGGGGGCTCCCGAGACCGGAGTAAGCACGCTAGATTTATGCAATGCATGCCGGATTCGTATGCATGCCGGCTATAGCGGCCGCGCAGAGCGAAAGTTTCGGTCGAGTCAGAACAGTGCAGCTGAAATTGGGCGCTCCGGAGACCTGAGTAAGCACGCTAGATTTATGCAACGCCTGCCGGATTCCTATGCATGCTGGCTATAGCGGCCGCGCAGAGCGAGAGTTTCGGTCGTGTCAGAACAGTGCAGCTGAAATTGGGCGCTCCCGAGACCTGAGTAAGCACGCTAGATTTATGCAACGCCAGCCGGATTCCTATGCAAGCTGGCTATAGCGGCCGCGCAGAGCGAAAGTTTCGGTCGTGTCAGAACAGTGCAGCTGAAATTGGGCGCTCCCGACACTTGAGTAAGCTCGCTAGATTTATGCAACGCCTGCCGGATTCCTATGCATGCTGGCTATAGCGGCCGCGCAGAGCGAGAGTTTCGGTCGTGTCAGAACAGTGCAGCTGAAATTGGCCGCTCCCGAGACCAGAGTAAGCACGCTAGATTTATGCAACGCCAGCCGGATTCCTATGCATGCCGGCTATAGCGGCCGCGCAGAGCGAAAGTTTCGGTCGTGTCAGAACAGTGCAGCTGACATTGGGTCCTCCCGAGACCTGAGTAAGCACGCTAGATTTATGCAACGCCAGCCGTATTCCTATGCATGCTGGCTATAGTGGCCGCGCAGAGCGAAAATTTCGGTCGTGTCAGAACAGTGCAGCTGAAATTGGGCGCTCCCGAGACCTGAGTAAGCACGCTAGATTTATGCAACGCCTGCCGGATTCCTATGCATGCTGGTTATAGCGGCCGCTCAGAGCGAAAGTTTCGGTCATGTCAGAACAGTGCAGCTGAAATTGGGCGCTCCCGAGACCTGAGTAAGCACGCTAGATTTATGTAACACCAGCCGGATTCCTATGCATGCTGGCTATAGCGGCCGCGCAGAGCGAAAGTTTCGGTCGTATCAGAACAGTGCAGCTAAAATTGGGCGCTCCCGAGACCTGAGTAAGCACGCTAGATTTATGCAACGCCTGCCGGATTTCTATGCATGCTGGCTATAGTGGCCGCGCAGAGCGAAAGTTTCGTTCGTGTCAGAACAGTGCAGCTGAAATTGGGCGCTCCCGAGACCTGAGTAAGCACGCTAGATTTATGCAACGCCTGCCGGATTCGTATGTATGCGGGTTATAGCGGCCGCGCAGAGCGAAAGTTTCGGTCGTGTCAGAACAGTGCAGCTGAATTTGGGCGCTCCCGAGACCTGAGTAAGCACGCTAGATTTATGCAACGCCAGCCGGATTCCTATGCATGCTGGCTATAGCGGCCGCGCAGAGCTAAAGTTTCGGTCGTGTCAGAACAGTGCAGCTGAAATTGGGTGCTCCCGAGACCTGAGTAAGCACGCTAGATTTATGCAACGCCTGCCGGATTCCTATGCATGCTGGCTATAGCGGCCGCGCAGAGCGAGAGTTTCGGTCGTGTCAGAACACTGCAGCTGAAATTGGCCGCTCCCGAGACCTGAGTAAGCATGCTAGATTTATGCAACGCCTGCCGGATTCCTATGCATGCTGGCTATAGCGGCCGCGCAGAGCGAAAGTTTCGGTCGTGTCAGAACAGTGCAGCTGAAATTGGGCGCTCCCGAGACCGGAGTAAGCACGCTAGATTTATGCAATGCATGCCGGATTCGTATGCATGCCGGCTATAGCGGCCGCGCAGAGCGAAAGTTTCGGTCGAGTCAGAACAGTGCAGCTGAAATTGGGCGCTCCGGAGACCTGAGTAAGCACGCTAGATTTATGCAACGCCTGCCGGATTCCTATGCATGCTGGCTATAGCGGCCGCGCTGAGCGAGAGTTTCGGTCGTGTCAGAACAGTGCAGCTAAATTGGGCGCTCCCGAGACCTGAGTAAGCACGCTAGATTTATGCAACGCCAGCCGGATTCCTATGCAAGCTGGCTATAGCGGCCGCGCAGAGCGAAAGTTTCGGTCGTGTCAGAACAGTGCAGCTGAAATTGGGCGCTCCCGAGACCTGAGTAAGCACGCTATATTTATGCAACGCCTGCCGGATTCCTATGCATGCTGGCTATAGCGGCCACGCAGAGCGAAAGTTTCGGTCGTGTTAGAACCGTGCAGCTGAAATTGGGCGCTCCCGAGACCTGAGTAAGCACGCTAGATTTATGGAACGCCTGCCGGATTCCTATGCATGCTGGCTATAGCGGACGCGCAGAGCGAATGTTTCGGTCGTGTCAGAACAGGGCAGCTGAAATTGGGCGCTCCCGAGACCTGAGTATCCACGCCAGATTCATGCAACGCCAGCCGGATTCCTATGCATGCTGGCTATAGTGGCCGCGCAGAGCGAAAGTCTCGGTCGTGTCAAAACAGTGCAGCTGAAATTGGGCGCTCCCGAGACCTGAGTAAGCACGCTAGATTTATGCAACGCCTGCCGGATTCCTATGCATGCTGGCTATAGCGGCCGCGCAGAGCTAAAGTTTCGGTCGTGTCAGAACAGTGCAGCTGAAATTGGGCGCTCCCGAGACCTGAGTAAGCACGCTAGATTTATGCAACGCCTGCCGGATTCCTATGCATGCTGGCTATAGCGGCCGCGCAGAGCGAGAGTTTCGGTCGTGTCAGAACAGTGCAGCTGAAATTAGGCGCTCCCGAGACCTGAGTAAGCACGCTAGATTTATGCAACGCCTGCCGGATTTCTATGCATGCTGGCTATAGCGGCCGCGCAGAGCGAAAGTTTCGGTCGTGTCAGAACAGCGCAGCTGAAATTGGGCGCTCCCGAGACCTGAGTATGCACGCCAGATTCATGCAACGCCAGCCGGATTCCTATGCATGCTGGCTATAGTGGCCGCGCAGAGCGAAAGTCTCGGTCGTGTCAAAACAGTGCAGCTGAAATTGGGCGCTCCCGAGACCTGAGTAAGCACGCTAGATTTATGCAACGCCTGCCGGATTCCTATGCATGCTGGCTATAGCGGCCGCGCAGAGCTAAAGTTTCGGTCGTGTCAGAACAGTGCAGCTGAAATTGGGCGCTCCCGAGACCTGAGTAAGCACGCTAGATTTATGCAACGCCTGCCGGATTCCTATGCATGCTGGCTATAGCGGCCGCGCAGAGCGAGAGTTTCGGTCGTGTCAGAACAGTGCAGCTGAAATTGGGGGCTCCCGAGACCGGAGTAAGCACGCTAGATTTATGCAATGCATGCCGGATTCGTATGCATGCCGGCTATAGCGGCCGCGCAGAGCGAAAGTTTCGGTCGAGTCAGAACAGTGCAGCTGAAATTGGGCGCTCCGGAGACCTGAGTAAGCACGCTAGATTTATGCAACGCCTGCCGGATTCCTATGCATGCTGGCTATAGCGGCCGCGCAGAGCGAGAGTTTCGGTCGTGTCAGAACAGTGCAGCTGAAATTGGGCGCTCCCGAGACCTGAGTAAGCACGCTAGATTTATGCAACGCCTGCCGGATTCGTATGCATGCCGGCTATAGCGGCCGCGCAGAGCGAAAGTTTCGGTCGTGTCAGAACAGTGCAGCTGAAATTGGCCGCTCCCGAGACCTGAGTAAGCACGCTAGATTTATGCAACGCCTGCCGGATTCCTATGCATGCTGGCTATAGCGGCCACGCAGAGCGAGAGTTTCGGTCGTGTCAGAACAGTGCAGCTGAAATTGGGTACTCCCGAGACCTGAGTATGCACGCCAGATTCATGCAACGCCAGCCGGATTCCTATGCATGCTGGCTATAGTGGCCGCGCAGAGCGAAAGTCTCGGTCGTGTCAAAACAGTGCAGCTGAAATTGGGCGCTCCCGAGACCTGAGTAAGCACGCTAGATTTATGCAACGCCTGCCGGATTCCTATGCATGCTGGCTATAGCGGCCGCGCAGAGCTAAAGTTTCGGTCGTGTCAGAACAGTGCAGCTGAAATTGGGCGCTCCCGAGACCTGAGTAAGCACGCTAGATTTATGCAACGCCTGCCGGATTCCTATGCATGCTGGCTATAGCGGCCGCGCAGAGCGAGAGTTTCGGTCGTGTCAGAACAGTGCAGCTGAAATTGGGGGCTCCCGAGACCGGAGTAAGCACGCTAGATTTATGCAATGCATGCCGGATTCGTATGCATGCCGGCTATAGCGGCCGCGCAGAGCGAAAGTTTCGGTCGAGTCAGAACAGTGCAGCTGAAATTGGGCGCTCCGGAGACCTGAGTAAGCACGCTAGATTTATGCAACGCCTGCCGGATTCCTATGCATGCTGGCTATAGCGGCCGCGCAGAGCGAGAGTTTCGGTCGTGTCAGAACAGTGCAGCTGAAATTGGGCGCTCCCGAGACCTGAGTAAGCACGCTAGATTTATGCAACGCCAGCCGGATTCCTATGCAAGCTGGCTATAGCGGCCGCGCAGAGCGAAAGTTTCGGTCGTGTCAGAACAGTGCAGCTGAAATTGGGCGCTCCCGAGACTTGAGTAAGCTCGCTAGATTTATGCAACGCCTGCCGGATTCCTATGCATGCTGGCTATAGCGGCCGCGCAGAGCGAAAGTTTCGGTCGTGTCAGAACAGTGCAGCCGAAATTGGGCGCTCCCGAGACCTGAGTAAGCAAGCTAGATTTATGCAACTCCTGCCGGATTCCTATGCATGCTGGCTATAGCGGCCGCGCAGAGCGAAAGTTTCGGTCGTGTCAGAACAGTGCAGCTGAAATTGGGCGCTCCCGAGACCTGAGTAAGCACGCTAGATTTATGCAACGCCTGCCGGATTCCTATGCATGACGGCTATAGCGGCCGCGCAGAGCGAAAGTTTCGGTCGTGTCAGAACAGTGCAGCAGAAATTGGGCGCTCCCGAGACCTGAGTAAGCACGCTAGATTTATGCAACGCCTGCCGGATTCCTATGCATGCTGGCTATAGCGGCCGCGCAGAGCGAAAGTTTCGGTCGTGTCAGAACAGTGCAGTTGAAATTGGCCGCTCCCGAGACCAGAGTAAGCACGCTAGATTTATGCAACGCCAGCCGGATTCCTATGCATGCCGGCTATAGCGGCCGCGCAGAGCGAAAGTTTCGGTCGTGTCAGAACAGTGCAGCTGACATTGGGTCCTCCCGAGACCTGAGTAAGCACGCTAGATTTATGCAACGCCAGCCGTATTCCTATGCATGCTGGCTATAGTGGCCGCGCAGAGCGAAAATTTCGGTCGTGTCAGAACAGTGCAGCTGAAATTGGGCGCTCCCGAGACCTGAGTAAGCACGCTAGATTTATGCAACGCCTGCCGGATTCCTATGCATGCTGGTTATAGCGGCCGCTCAGAGCGAAAGTTTCGGTCATGTCAGAACAGTGCAGCTGAAATTGGGCGCTCCCGAGACCTGAGTAAGCACGCTAGATTTATGTAACACCAGCCGGATTCCTATGCATGCTGGCTATAGCGGCCGCGCAGAGCGAAAGTTTCGGTCGTATCAGAACAGTGCAGCTAAAATTGGGCGCTCCCGAGACCTGAGTAAGCACGCTAGATTTATGCAACGCCTGCCGGATTCCTATGCATGCTGGCTATAGTGGCCGCGCAGAGCGAAAGTTTCGTTCGTGTCAGAACAGTGCAGCTGAAATTGGGCGCTCCCGAGACCTGAGTAAGCACGCTAGATTTATGCAACGCCTGCCGGATTCGTATGTATGCGGGTTATAGCGGCCGCGCAGAGCGAAAGTTTCGGTCGTGTCAGAACAGTGCAGCTGAATTTGGGCGCTCCCGAGACCTGAGTAAGCACGCTAGATTTATGCAACGCCAGCCGGATTCCTATGCATGCTGGCTATAGCGGCCGCGCAGAGCTAAAGTTTCGGTCGTGTCAGAACAGTGCAGCTGAAATTGGGTGCTCCCGAGACCTGAGTAAGCACGCTAGATTTATGCAACGCCTGCCGGATTCCTATGCATGCTGGCTATAGCGGCCGCGCAGAGCGAGAGTTTCGGTCGTGTCAGAACACTGCAGCTGAAATTGGCCGCTCCCGAGACCTGAGTAAGCATGCTAGATTTATGCAACGCCTGCCGGATTCCTATGCATGCTGGCTATAGCGGCCGCGCAGAGCGAAAGTTTCGGTCGTGTCAGAACAGTGCAGCTGAAATTGGGCGCTCCCGAGACCGGAGTAAGCACGCTAGATTTATGCAATGCATGCCGGATTCGTATGCATGCCGGCTATAGCGGCCGCGCAGAGCGAAAGTTTCGGTCGAGTCAGAACAGTGCAGCTGAAATTGGGCGCTCCGGAGACCTGAGTAAGCACGCTAGATTTATGCAACGCCTGCCGGATTCCTATGCATGCTGGCTATAGCGGCCGCGCTGAGCGAGAGTTTCGGTCGTGTCAGAACAGTGCAGCTAAATTGGGCGCTCCCGAGACCTGAGTAAGCACGCTAGATTTATGCAACGCCAGCCGGATTCCTATGCAAGCTGGCTATAGCGGCCGCGCAGAGCGAAAGTTTCGGTCGTGTCAGAACAGTGCAGCTGAAATTGGGCGCTCCCGAGACCTGAGTAAGCACGCTATATTTATGCAACGCCTGCCGGATTCCTATGCATGCTGGCTATAGCGGCCACGCAGAACGAAAGTTTCGGTCGTGTTAGAACCGTGCAGCTGAAATTGGGCGCTCCCGAGACCTGAGTAAGCACGCTAGATTTATGGAACGCCTGCCGGATTCCTATGCATGCTGGCTATAGCGGACGCGCAGAGCGAAAGTTTCGGTCGTGTCAGAACAGGGCAGCTGAAATTGGGTACTCCCGAGACCTGAGCATGCACGCTAGATTCATGCAACGCCAGCCGGATTCCTATGCATGCTGTCTATAGTGGCCGCGCAGAGCGAAAGTCTCGGTCGTGTCAGAACAGTGCAGCTGAAATTGGGCGCTCCCGAGACCTGAGTAAGCACGCTAGATTTATGCAACGCCTGCCGGATTCCTATGAATGCTGGCTATAGCGGCCGCGCAGAGCGAGAGTTTCGGTCGTGTCAGAACACTGCAGCTGAAATTGGGCGCTCCCGAGACCTCATTAAGCACGCTAGATTTATGCAACGCCTGCCGGATTCCTATGCATGCTGGCTATAGCGGCCGCGCAGAGCGAAAGTTTCGGTCGTGTCAGAACAGTGCAGCTGAAATTGGGCGCTCCCGAGACCGGAGTAAGCACGCTAGATTTATGCAATGCATGCCGGATTCGTATGCATGCCGGCTATAGCGGTCGCGCAGAGCGAAAGTTTCGGTCGAGTCAGAACCGTGCAGCTGAAATTGGGCGCTCCGGAGACCTGAGTAAGCACGCTAGATTTATGCAACGCCTGCCGGATTCCTATGCATGCTGGCTATAGCGGCCGCGCAGAGCGAGAGTTTCGGTCGAGTCAGAACAGTGCAGCTGAAATTGAGCGCTCCCGAGACCTGAGTAAGCACGCTAGATTTATGCAACGCCACCCGGATTCCTATGCAAGCTGGCTATAGCGGCCGCGCAGAGCGAAAGTTTCGGTCGTGTCAGAACAGTGCAGCTGAAATTGGGCGCTCCCGAGACCTGAGTAAGCGCGCTAGATTTATGCAACGCCTGCCGGATTCCTATGCATGCTGGCTATAGCGGCCGCGCAAAGCGAAAGTTTCGGTCGTGTCAGAACAGTGCAGCCGAAATTGGGCGCTCCCTAGACCTGAGTAAGCACGCTAGATTTATGCAACTCCTGCCGGATTCCTATGCATGCTGGCTATAGCGGCCGCGCAGAGCGAAAGTTTCGGTCGTGTCAGAACAGTGCAGCTGAAATTGGGCGCTCCCGAGACCTGAGTAAGCACGCTAGATTTATGCAACGCCTGCCGGATTCCTATGCATGACGGCTATAGCGGCCGCGCAGAGCGAAAGTTTCGGTCGTGTCAGAACAGTGCAGCTGAAATTGGGCGCTCCCGAGACCTGAGTAAGCACGCTAGATTTATGCAACGCCAGCCGGATTCCTATGCAAGCTTGCTATAGCGGCCGCGCAGAGCGAAAGTTTCGGTCGTGTCAGAACAGTGCAGCTGAAATTGGGCGCTCCCGAGACTTGAGTAAGCTCGCTAGATTTATGCAACGCCTGCCGGATTCCTATGCATGCTGGCTATAGCGGCCGCGCAGAGCGAAAGTTTCGGTCGTGTCAGAACAGTGCAGCCGAAATTGGGCGCTCCCGAGACCTGAGTAAGCAAGCTAGATTTATGCAACTCCTGCCGGATTCCTATGCATGCTGGCTATAGCGGCCGCGCAGAGCGAAAGTTTCGGTCGTGTCAGAACAGTGCAGCTGAAATTGGGCGCTAGAGACCTGAGTAAGCACGCTAGATTTATGCAACGCCAGCCGGATTCCTATGCAAGCTTGCTATAGCGGCCGCGCAGAGCGAAAGTTTCGGTCGTGTCAGAACAGTGCAGCTGAAATTGGGCGCTCCCGAGACTTGAGTAAGCTCGCTAGATTTATGCAACGCCTGCCGGATTCCTATGCATGCTGGCTATAGCGGCCGCGCAGAGCGAAAGTTTCGGTCGTGTCAGAACAGTGCAGCTGAAATTGGGCGCTCCCGTGACCTGAGTAAGCACGCTAGATTTATGCAACGCCTGCCGGATTCCTATGCATGCTGGCTATAGCGGCCGCGCAGAGCGAGAGTTTCGGTCGTGTCAGAACAGTGCAGCTGAAATTTGGCGCTCCCGAGACCTGAGTAAGCACGCTAGATTTATGCAACGCCTGCCGGATTCCTATGCATGATGGCTATAGCGGCCGCGCAGAGCGAAAGTTTCGGTCGTGTCAGAACAGTGCACCTGAAATTGGGCGCTCCCGAGACCTGAGTAAGCACGCTAGATTTATGCAATGCGTGCCGGATTCGTATGCATGCCGGCTATAGCGGCCGCGCAGAGCGAAAGTTTCGGTCGTGACAGAACAGTGCAGCTGAAATTGGGCGCCCCCGAGACCTGAGTAAGCACGCTAGATTTATGCAACGCCAGCCGGATTCCTATGCAAGCTGGCTATAGCGGCCGTGCAGAGCGAAAGTTTCGGTCGTGTCAGAACAGTGCAGCTGAAATTGGGCGCTCCCGAGACCTGAGTAAGCACGCTAGATTTGTGCTACGCCTGCCGGATTCCTATGTATGACGGCTATAGCGGCCACGCAGAGCGAAAGTTTCGGTCGTGTCAGAACAGTGCAGCTGAAATTGGGCGCTCCCGAGACCTGAGTAAGCACGCTAGATTTATGCTACGCCAGCCGGATTCCTATGTATGACGGCTATAGCGGCCGCGCAGAGCGAAAGTTTCGGTCGTGTCAGAACAGTGCAGCTGAAATTGGGCGCTCCCGAGACCTGAGTAAGCACGCTAGATTTATGCAACGCCAGCCGGATTCCTATGCATGCTGGCTATAGCGGCCGCGCAGAGCGAAAGTTTCGGTCGTGTCAGAACAGTGCAGCTGAAATTAGGCGCTCCCGAGACCTGAGTAAGCACGCTAGATTTATGCAACGCCTGCCGGATTTCTATGCATGCTGGCTATAGCGGCCGCGCAGAGCGAAAGTTTCGGTCGTGTCAGAACAGCGCAGCTGAAATTGGGCGCTCCCGAGACCTGAGTAAGCACGCTAGATTTATGCAACGCCAGCCGGATTCCTATGCATGCTGGCTATAGTGGCCACGCAGAGCGAAAGTTTCGGTCGTGTCAGAACAGTGCAGCTGAAATTGGGCGCTCCCGAGACCTGAGTAAGCACGCTAGATTTATGCAACGCCTGCCGGATTCGTATGCATGCCGGCTATAGCGGCCGCGCAGAGCGAAAGTTTCGGTCGTGTCAGAACAGTGCAGCTGAAATTGGCCGCTCCCGAGACCTGAGTAAGCACGCTAGATTTATGCAACGCCTGCCGGATTCCTATGCATGCTGGCTATAGCGGCCACGCAGAGCGAGAGTTTCGGTCGTGTCAGAACAGTGCAGCTGAAATTGGGTACTCCCGAGACCTGAGTATGCACGCCAGATTCATGCAACGCCAGCCGGATTCCTATGCATGCTGGCTATAGTGGCCGCGCAGAGCGAAAGTCTCGGTCGTGTCAAAACAGTGCAGCTGAAATTGGGCGCTCCCGAGACCTGAGTAAGCACGCTAGATTTATGCAACGCCTGCCGGATTCCTATGCATGCTGGCTATAGCGGCCGCGCAGAGCTAAAGTTTCGGTCGTGTCAGAACAGTGCAGCTGAAATTGGGCGCTCCCGAGACCTGAGTAAGCACGCTAGATTTATGCAACGCCTGCCGGATTCCTATGCATGCTGGCTATAGCGGCCGCGCAGAGCGAGAGTTTCGGTCGTGTCAGAACAGTGCAGCTGAAATTGGGGGCTCCCGAGACCGGAGTAAGCACGCTAGATTTATGCAATGCATGCCGGATTCGTATGCATGCCGGCTATAGCGGCCGCGCAGAGCGAAAGTTTCGGTCGAGTCAGAACAGTGCAGCTGAAATTGGGCGCTCCGGAGACCTGAGTAAGCACGCTAGATTTATGCAACGCCTGCCGGATTCCTATGCATGCTGGCTATAGCGGCCGCGCAGAGCGAGAGTTTCGGTCGTGTCAGAACAGTGCAGCTGAAATTGGGCGCTCCCGAGACCTGAGTAAGCACGCTAGATTTATGCAACGCCAGCCGGATTCCTATGCAAGCTGGCTATAGCGGCCGCGCAGAGCGAAAGTTTCGGTCGTGTCAGAACAGTGCAGCTGAAATTGGGCGCTCCCGAGACTTGAGTAAGCTCGCTAGATTTATGCAACGCCTGCCGGATTCCTATGCATGCTGGCTATAGCGGCCGCGCAGAGCGAAAGTTTCGGTCGTGTCAGAACAGTGCAGCCGAAATTGGGCGCTCCCGAGACCTGAGTAAGCAAGCTAGATTTATGCAACTCCTGCCGGATTCCTATGCATGCTGGCTATAGCGGCCGCGCAGAGCGAAAGTTTCGGTCGTGTCAGAACAGTGCAGCTGAAATTGGGCGCTCCCGAGACCTGAGTAAGCACGCTAGATTTATGCAACGCCTGCCGGATTCCTATGCATGACGGCTATAGCGGCCGCGCAGAGCGAAAGTTTCGGTCGTGTCAGAACAGTGCAGCAGAAATTGGGCGCTCCCGAGACCTGAGTAAGCACGCTAGATTTATGCAACGCCTGCCGGATTCCTATGCATGCTGGCTATAGCGGCCGCGCAGAGCGAAAGTTTCGGTCGTGTCAGAACAGTGCAGTTGAAATTGGCCGCTCCCGAGACCAGAGTAAGCACGCTAGATTTATGCAACGCCAGCCGGATTCCTATGCATGCCGGCTATAGCGGCCGCGCAGAGCGAAAGTTTCGGTCGTGTCAGAACAGTGCAGCTGACATTGGGTCCTCCCGAGACCTGAGTAAGCACGCTAGATTTATGCAACGCCAGCCGTATTCCTATGCATGCTGGCTATAGTGGCCGCGCAGAGCGAAAATTTCGGTCGTGTCAGAACAGTGCAGCTGAAATTGGGCGCTCCCGAGACCTGAGTAAGCACGCTAGATTTATGCAACGCCTGCCGGATTCCTATGCATGCTGGTTATAGCGGCCGCTCAGAGCGAAAGTTTCGGTCATGTCAGAACAGTGCAGCTGAAATTGGGCGCTCCCGAGACCTGAGTAAGCACGCTAGATTTATGCAACACCAGCCGGATTCCTATGCATGCTGGCTATAGCGGCCGCGCAGAGCGAAAGTTTCGGTCGTATCAGAACAGTGCAGCTAAAATTGGGCGCTCCCGAGACCTGAGTAAGCACGCTTGATTTATGCAACGCCTGCCGGATTCCTATGCATGCTGGCTATAGTGGCCGCGCAGAGCGAAATTTTCGTTCGTGTCAGAACAGTGCAGCTGAAATTGGGCGCTCCCGAGACCTGAGTAAGCACGCTAGATTTATGCAACGCCTGCCGGATTCGTATGTATGCGGGTTATAGCGGCCGCGCAGAGCGAAAGTTTCGGTCGTGTCAGAACAGTGCAGCTGAATTTTGGCGCTCCCGAGACCTGAGTAAGCACGCTAGATTTATGCAACGCCAGCCGGATTCCTATGCATGCTGGCTATAGCGGCCGCGCAGAGCTAAAGTTTCGGTCGTGTCAGAACAGTGCAGCTGAAATTGGGTGCTCCCGAGACCTGAGTAAGCACGCTAGATTTATGCAACGCCTGCCGGATTCCTATGCATGCTGGCTATAGCGGCCGCGCAGAGCGAGAGTTTCGGTCGTGTCAGAACACTGCAGCTGAAATTGGCCGCTCCCGAGACCTGAGTAAGCATGCTAGATTTATGCAACGCCTGCCGGATTCCTATGCATGCTGGCTATAGCGGCCGCGCAGAGCGAAAGTTTCGGTCGTGTCAGAACAGTGCAGCTGAAATTGGGCGCTCCCGAGACCGGAGTAAGCACGCTAGATTTATGCAATGCATGCCGGATTCGTATGCATGCCGGCTATAGCGGCCGCGCAGAGCGAAAGTTTCGGTCGAGTCAGAACAGTGCAGCTGAAATTGGGCGCTCCGGAGACCTGAGTAAGCACGCTAGATTTATGCAACGCCTGCCGGATTCCTATGCATGCTGGCTATAGCGGCCGCGCTGAGCGAGAGTTTCGGTCGTGTCAGAACAGTGCAGCTAAATTGGGCGCTCCCGAGACCTGAGTAAGCACGCTAGATTTATGCAACGCCAGCCGGATTCCTATGCAAGTTGGCTATAGCGGCCGCGCAGAGCGAAAGTTTCGGTCGTGTCAGAACAGTGCAGCTGAAATTGGGCGCTCCCGAGACCTGAGTAAGCACGCTATATTTATGCAACGCCTGCCGGATTCCTATGCATGCTGGCTATAGCGGCCACGCAGAGCGAAAGTTTCGGTCGTGTTAGAACCGTGCAGCTGAAATTGGGCGCTCCCGAGACCTGAGTAAGCACGCTAGATTTATGGAACGCCTGCCGGATTCCTATGCATGCTGGCTATAGCGGACGCGCAGAGCGAAAGTTTCGGTCGTGTCAGAACAGGGCAGCTGAAATTGGGTACTCCCGAGACCTGAGCATGCACGCTAGATTCATGCAACGCCAGCCGGATTCCTATGCATGCTGTCTATAGTGGCCGCGCAGAGCGAAAGTCTCGGTCGTGTCAGAAAAGTGCAGCTGAAATTGGGCGCTCCCGAGACCTGAGTAAGCACGCTAGATTTATGCAACGCCTGCCGGATTCCTATGAATGCTGGCTATAGCGGCCGCGCAGAGCGAGAGTTTCGGTCGTGTCAGAACAGTGCAGCTGAAATTGGGCGCTCCCGAGACCGGAGTAAGCACGCTAGATTTATGCAATGCATGCCGGATTCGTATGCATGCCGGCTATAGCGGTCGCGCAGAGCGAAAGTTTCGGTCGAGTCAGAACTGTGCAGCTGAAATTGGGCGCTCCGGAGACCTGAGTAAGCACGCTAGATTTATGCAACGCCTGCCGGATTCCTATGCATGCTGGCTATAGCGGCCGCGCAGAGCGAGAGTTTCGGTCGAGTCAGAACAGTGCAGCTGAAATTGGGCGCTCCCGAGACCTGAGTAAGCACGCTAGATTTATGCAACGCCACCCGGATTCCTATGCAAGCTGGCTATAGCGGCCGCGCAGAGCGAAAGTTTCGGTCGTGTCAGAACAGTGCAGCTGAAATTGAGCGCTCCCGAGACCTGAGTAAGCGCGCTAGATTTATGCAACGCCTGCCGGATTCCTATGCATGCTGGCTATAGCGGCCGCGCAAAGCGAAAGTTTCGGTCGTGTCAGAACAGTGCAGCCGAAATTGGGCGCTCCCTAGACCTGAGTAAGCACGCTAGATTTATGCAACTCCTGCCGGATTCCTATGCATGCTGGCTATAGCGGCCGCGCAGAGCGAAAGTTTCGGTCGTGTCAGAACAGTGCAGCTGAAATTGGGCGCTCCCGAGACCTGAGTAAGCACGCTAGATTTATGCAACGCCTGCCGGATTCCTATGCATGACGGCTATAGCGGCCGCGCAGAGCGAAAGTTTCGGTCGTGTCAGAACAGTGCAGCTGAAATTGGGCGCTCCCGAGACCTGAGTAAGCACGCTAGATTTATGCAACGCCAGCCGGATTCCTATGCAAGCTTGCTATAGCGGCCGCGCAGAGCGAAAGTTTCGGTCGTGTCAGAACAGTGCAGCTGAAATTGGGCGCTCCCGAGACTTGAGTAAGCTCGCTAGATTTATGCAACGCCTGCCGGATTCCTATGCATGCTGGCTATAGCGGCCGCGCAGAGCGAAAGTTTCGGTCGTGTCAGAACAGTGCAGCCGAAATTGGGCGCTCCCGAGACCTGAGTAAGCAAGCTAGATTTATGCAACTCCCTGCCGGATTCCTATGCATGCTGGCTATAGCGGCCGCGCAGAGCGAAAGTTTCGGTCGTGTCAGAACAGTGCAGCTGAAATTGGGCGCTAGAGACCTGAGTAAGCACGCTAGATTTATGCAACGCCTGCCGGATTCCTATGCATGACGGCTATAGCGGCCGCGCAGAGCGAAAGATTCGGTCGTGTCAGAACAGTGCAGCAGAAATTGGGCGCTCCCGAGACCTGAGTAAGCACGCTAGATTTATGCAACGCCTGCCGGATTCCTATGAATGCTGGCTATAGCGGCCGCGCAGAGCGAGAGTTTCGGTCGTGTCAGAACACTGCAGCTGAAATTGGGCGCTCCCGAGACCTCATTAAGCACGCTAGATTTATGCAACGCCTGCCGGATTCCTATGCATGCTGGCTATAGCGGCCGCGCAGAGCGAAAGTTTCGGTCGTGTCAGAACAGTGCAGCTGAAATTGGGCGCTCCCGAGACCGGAGTAAGCACGCTAGATTTATGCAATGCATGCCGGATTCGTATGCATGCCGGCTATAGCGGCCGCGCAGAGCGAAAGTTTCGGTCGAGTCAGAACTGTGCAGCTGAAATTGGGCGCTCCGGAGACCTGAGTAAGCACGCTAGATTTATGCAACGCCTGCCGGATTCCTATGCATGCTGGCTATAGCGGCCGCGCAGAGCGAGAGTTTCGGTCGAGTCAGAACAGTGCAGCTGAAATTGGGCGCTCCCGAGACCTGAGTAAGCACGCTAGATTTATGCAACGCCACCCGGATTCCTATGCAAGCTGGCTATAGCGGCCGCGCAGAGCGAAAGTTTCGGTCGTGTCAGAACAGTGCAGCTGAAATTGGGCGCTCCCGAGACCTGAGTAAGCGCGCTAGATTTATGCAACGCCTGCCGGATTCCTATGCATGCTGGCTATAGCGGCCGCGCAAAGCGAAAGTTTCGGTCGTGTCAGAACAGTGCAGCCGAAATTGGGCGCTCCCTAGACCTGAGTAAGCACGCTAGATTTATGCAACTCCTGCCGGATTCCTATGCATGCTGGCTATAGCGGCCGCGCAGAGCGAAAGTTTCGGTCGTGTCAGAACAGTGCAGCTGAAATTGGGCGCTCCCGAGACCTGAGTAAGCACGCTAGATTTATGCAACGCCTGCCGGATTCCTATGCATGACGGCTATAGCGGCCGCGCAGAGCGAAAGTTTCGGTCGTGTCAGAACAGTGCAGCTGAAATTGGGCGCTCCCGAGACCTGAGTAAGCACGCTAGATTTATGCAACGCCAGCCGGATTCCTATGCAAGCTTGCTATAGCGGCCGCGCAGAGCGAAAGTTTCGGTCGTGTCAGAACAGTGCAGCTGAAATTGGGCGCTCCCGAGACTTGAGTAAGCTCGCTAGATTTATGCAACGCCTGCCGGATTCCTATGCATGCTGGCTATAGCGGCCGCGCAGAGCGAAAGTTTCGGTCGTGTCAGAACAGTGCAGCCGAAATTGGGCGCTCCCGAGACCTGAGTAAGCAAGCTAGATTTATGCAACTCCTGCCGGATTCCTATGCATGCTGGCTATAGCGGCCGCGCAGAGCGAAAGTTTCGGTCGTGTCAGAACAGTGCAGCTGAAATTGGGCGCTAGAGACCTGAGTAAGCACGCTAGATTTATGCAACGCCTGCCGGATTCCTATGCATGCTGGCTATAGCGGCCGCGCAGAGCGAATGTTTCGGTCGTGTCAGAACAGTGCAGTTGAAATTGGCCGCTCCCGAGACCAGAGTAAGCACGCTAGATTTATGCAATGCATGCCGGATTCGTATGCATGCCGGCTATAGCGGCCGCGCAGAGCGAAAGTTTCGGTCGAGTCAGAACTGTGCAGCTGAAATTGGGCGCTCCGGAGACCTGAGTAAGCACGCTAGATTTATGCAACGCCTGCCGGATTCCTATGCATGCTGGCTATAGCGGCCGCGCAGAGCGAGAGTTTCGGTCGAGTCAGAACAGTGCAGCTGAAATTGGGCGCTCCCGAGACCTGAGTAAGCACGCTAGATTTATGCAACGCCAGCCGGATTCCTATGCAAGCTTGCTATAGCGGCCGCGCAGAGCGAAAGTTTCGGTCGTGTCAGAACAGTGCAGCTGAAATTGGGCGCTCCCGAGACCTGAGTAAGCGCGCTAGATTTATGCAACGCCTGCCGGATTCCTATGCATGCTGGCTATAGCGGCCGCGCAAAGCGAAAGTTTCGGTCGTGTCAGAACAGTGCAGCTGAAATTGGGCGCTCCCGAGACCTGAGTAAGCACGCTAGATTTATGCAACGCCAGCCGGATTCCTATGCAAGCTTGCTATAGCGGCCGCGCAGAGCGAAAGTTTCGGTCGTGTCAGAACAGTGCAGCTGAAATTGGGCGCTCCCGAGACTTGAGTAAGCTCGCTAGATTTATACAACGCCTGCCGGATTCCTATGCATGCTGGCTATAGCGGCCGCGCAGAGCGAAAGTTTCGGTCGTGTCAGAACAGTGCAGCCGAAATTGGGCGCTCCCGAGACCTGAGTAAGCAAGCTAGATTTATGCAACTCCTGCCGGATTCCTATGCATGCTGGCTATAGCGGCCGCGCAGAGCGAAAGTTTCGGTCGTGTCAGAACAGTGCAGCTGAAATTGGGCGCTAGAGACCTGAGTAAGCACGCTAGATTTATGCAACGCCTGCCGGATTCCTATGCATGACGGCTATAGCGGCCGCGCAGAGCGAAAGTTTCGGTCGTGTCAGAACTGTGCAGTTGAAATTGGCCGCTCCCGAGACCAGAGTAAGCACGCTAGATTTATGCAATGCATGCCGGATTCGTATGCATGCCGGCTATAGCGGCCGCGCAGAGCGAAAGTTTCGGTCGAGTCAGAACTGTGCAGCTGAAATTGGGCGCTCCGGAGACCTGAGTAAGCACGCTAGATTTATGCAACGCCTGCCGGATTCCTATGCATGCTGGCTATAGCGGCCGCGCAGAGCGAGAGTTTCGGTCGAGTCAGAACAGTGCAGCTGAAATTGGGCGCTCCCGAGACCTGAGTAAGCACGCTAGATTTATGCAACGCCACCCGGATTCCTATGCAAGCTGGCTATAGCGGCCGCGCAGAGCGAAAGTTTCGGTCGTGTCAGAACAGTGCAGCTGAAATTGGGCGCTCCCGAGACCTGAGTAAGCGCGCTAGATTTATGCAACGCCTGCTGGATTCCTATGCATGCTGGCTATAGCGGCCGCGCAAAGCGAAAGTTTCGGTCGTGTCAGAACAGTGCAGCCGAAATTGGGCGCTCCCTAGACCTGAGTAAGCACGCTAGATTTATGCAACTCCTGCCGGATTCCTATGCATGCTGGCTATTGCGGCCGCGCAGAGCGAAAGTTTCGGTCGTGTCAGAACAGTGCAGCTGAAATTGGGCGCTCCCGAGACCTGAGTAAGCACGCTAGATTATGCAACGCCTGCCGGATTCCTATGGCATGACGGCTATAGCGGCCGCGCAGAGCGAAAGTTTCGGTCGTGTCAGAACAGTGCAGCTGAAATTGGGCGCTCCGAGACCTGAGTAAGCACGCTAGATTTATGCCAACGCCAGCCGGATTCCTATGCAAGCTTGCTATAGCGGCCGCGCAGAGCGAAAGTTTCGGTCGTGTCAGAACAGTGCAGCTGAATTGGGGCGCTTCCCGAGACTTGAGTAAGCTCGCTAGATTTATGCAACGCCTGCCGATTCCTATGCATGCTGGCTATAGCGGGCCGCGCAGAGCGAAAGTTTCGGTCGTGTCAGAACAGTGCAGCCGGAAATTGGGCGCTCCCGAGACCTGAGTAAGCAAGCTAGATTTATGCAACTCCTGCCGGATTCCTATGCATGCTGGCTATAGGCGGCCGCGCAGAGCGAAAGTTTCGGTCGTGTCAGAACAGTGCAGCTGAAATTGGGCGCTAGAGACCTGAGTAAGCACGCTAGATTTATGCAACGCCTGCCGGATTCCTATGCATGACGGCTATAGCGGCCGCGCAGAGCGAAAGTTTCGGTGCGTCGTCAGAACAGTGCAGCAGAAATTGGGCGCTCCCGAGACCTGAGTAAGCACGCTAGATTTATGCAACGCCTGCAGGATTCCTATGCATGCTGGCTATAGCGGCCGCGCAGAGCGAAAGTTTCGGTCGTGTCAGAACAGTGCAGTTGAAATTGGCCGCTCCCGAGACCAGAGTAAGCACGCTAGATTTATGCAACGCCAGCCGGATTCCTATGCATGCCGGCTATAGCGGCCCGCGCAGAGCGAAAGTTCGGTCGTGTCAGAACAGTGCAGACTGACATTGGGTCCTCCCGAGACCTGAGTAAGCACGCTAGATTTATGCAACGCCAGCCGTATTCCTATGCATGCTGGCTATAGTGGCCGCGCAGAGCGAAAATTTCGGTCGTGTCAGAACAGTGCAGCTGAAATTGGGCGCTCCCGAGACCTGAGTAAGCACGCTAGATTTATGCAACGCCTGCCGGATTCCTATGCATGCTGGTTATAGCGGCCGCTCAGAGCGAAAGTTTCGGTCGTGTCAGAACAGTGCAGCTGAAATTGGGCGCTCCCGAGACCTGAGTAAGCACGCTAGATTTATGCAACACCAGCCGGATTCCTATGCATGCTGGCTATAGCGGCCGCGCAGAGCGAAAGTTTCGGTCGTATCAGAACAGTGCAGCTAAAATTGGGCGCTCCCGAGACCTGAGTAAGCACGCTAGATTTATGCAAAACGCCTGCCGGATTCTTATGCATGCTGGCTATAGTGGCCGCGCAGAGCGAAAGTTTCGTTCGTGTCAGAACAGTGCAGCTGAAATGGGGCGCTCCCCGAGACCTGAGTAAGCACGCTAGATTTATGCAACGCCTGCCGTATTCGTATGTATGCGGGTTATAGCGGCAGCGCAGAGCGAAAGTTTCGGTCGTGTCAGAACAGTGCAGCTGAATTTGGGCGCTCCCGAGACCTGAGTAAGCACGCTAGATTTATGCAACGCCAGCCGGATTCCTATGCATGCTGGCTATAGCGGCCGCGCAGAGCTAAAGTTTCGGTTGTGTCAGAACAGTGCAGCTGAAATTGGGGTGCTCCCGAGACCTGAGTAGGCACGCTAGATTTATGCAACGCCTGCCGGATTCCTATGCATGCTGGCTATAGCGGCCGCGCAGAGCGAGAGTTTCGGTCGTGTCAGAACACTGCAGCTGAATTTGGCCGCTCCCGAGACCTGAGTAAGCATGCTAGATTTATGCAACGCCTGCCGGATTCCTATGCATGCTGGCTATAGCGGCCGCGCAGAGCGAAAGTTCGGTCGTGTCAGAACAGTGCAGCTGAAATTTGGCGCTCCCGAGACCGGAGTAAGCACGCTAGATTTATGCAATGCATGCCGGATTCGTATGCATGCCGGCTATAGCGGCCGCGCAGAGCGAAAGTTTCGGTCGAGTCAGAACAGTGCAGCTGAAATTGGGCGCTCCGGAGACCTGAGTAAGCACGCTAGATTTATGCAACGCCTGCCGGATTCCTATGCATGCTGGCTATAGCGGCCGCGCTGAGCGAGAGTTTTCGGTCGTGTCAGAACAGTGCAGCTAAATTGGGCGCTCCCGAGACCTGAGTAAGCACGCTAGATTTATGCAACGCCAGCCGGATTCCTATGCAAGCTGGCTATAGCGGCCGCGCAGAGCGAAAGTTTCGGTCGTGTCAGAACAGTGCAGCTGAAATTGGGCGCTCCCGAGACCTGAGTAAGCACGCTATATTTATGCAACGCCTGCCGGATTCCTATGCATGCTGGCTATAGCGGCCGCGCAGAGCGAAAGGTTCGGTCGTGTTAGAACCGTGCAGCTGAAATTGGGCGCTCCCGAGACCTGAGTAAGCACGCTAGATTTATGGAACGCCTGCCGGATTCCTATGCATGCTGGCTATAGCGGGACGCGCAGAGCGAAAGTTCGGTCGTGTCAGAACAGTGCAGTTGAAATTGGGCGCTCCCGAGACCTGAGTAAGCACGCTAGATTTATGCTACGCCAGCCGGATTCCTATGTATGACGGCTATAGCGCCGCGCAGAGCGAAAGTTTAGGTCGTGTCAGAACAGTGCAGCTGAAATTGGGCGCTCCCGAGACCTGAGTAAGCACGCTAGACTTATGCAACGCCAGCCGGATTCCTATGCATGCTGGCTATAGCGGCCGCGCAGAGCGAAAGTTTCGGTCGTGTCAGAACAGTGCAGCTGAAATTAGGCGCTCCCGAGACCTGAGTAAGCACGCTAGATTTATGCAACGCCTGCCGGATTCCTATGCATGCTGGCTATAGCGGCCGCGCAGAGCGAAAGTTTCGGTCGTATCAGAACAGTGCAGCTAAAATTGGGCGCTCCCGAGACCTGAGTAAGCACGCTAGATTTATGCAAACGCCTGCCGGATTCTTATGCAATGCTGGCTATAGTGGCCGCGCAGAGCGAAAGTTTCGTTCGTGTCAGAACAGTGCAGCTGAAATTTGGGCGCTCCCGAGACCTGAGTAAGCACGCTAGGATTTATGCAACGCCTGCCGGATTCGTATGTATGCGGGTTATAGCGGCCGCGCAGAGCGAAAGTTTCGGTCGTGTCAGAACAGTGCAGCTGAATTTGGGCGCTCCCGAGACCTGAGTAGAACGCTAGATTTATGCAACGCCAGCCGGATTCCTATGCATGCTGGCTATAGCGGCCGCGCAGAGCTAAAGTTTCGGTTGTGTCAGAACAGTGCAGCTGAAATTGGGTGCTCCCGAGACCTGAGTAGGCACGCTAGATTTATGCAAACGCCTGCCGGATTCCTATGCATGCTGGCTATAGCGGCCGCGCAGAGCGAGAGTTTCGGTCGTGTCAGAACACTGCAGCTGAAATTGGCCGCTCCCGAGACCTGAGTAAGCATGCTAGATTTATGCAACGCCTGCCGGATTCCTATGCATGCTGGCCTATAGCGGCCGCGCAGAGCGAAAGTTTCGGTCGTGTCAGAACAGTGCAGCTGAAATTTGGCGCTCCCGAGACCGGAGTAAGCACGCTAGATTTATGCAATGCATGCCGGATTCGTATGCATGCCGGCTATAGCGGCCGCGCAGAGCGAAAGTTTCGGTCGAGTCAGAACAGTGCAGCTGAAATTGGGCGCTCCGGAGACCTGAGTAAGCACGCTAGATTTATGCAACGCCTGCCGGATTCCTATGCATGCTGGCTATAGCGGCCGCGCTGAGCGAGAGTTTCGGTCGTGTCAGAACAGTGCAGCTAAATTGGGCGCTCCCGAGACCTGAGTAAGCACGCTAGATTTATGCAACGCCAGCCGGATTCCTATGCAAGCTGGCTTTAGCGGCCGCGCAGAGCGAAAGTTTCGGTCGTGTCAGAACAGTGCAGCTGAAATTGGGCGCTCCCGAGACCTGAGTAAGCACGCTATATTTATGCAACGCCTGCCGGATTCCTATGCATGCTGGCTATAGCGGCCGCGCAGAGCGAAAGGTTCGGTCGTGTTAGAACCGTGCAGCTGAAATTGGGCGCTCCCGAGACCTGAGTAAGCACGCTAGATTTATGGAACGCCTGCCGGATTCCTATGCATGCTGGCTATAGCGGACGCGCAGAGCGAAAGTTTCGGTCGTGTCAGAACAGTGCAGTTGAAATTGGGCGCTCCCGAGACCTGAGTAAGCACGCTAGATTTATGCTACGCCAGCCGGATTCCTATGTATGACGGCTATAGCGGCCCGCGCAGAGCGAAAGTTTAGGTCGTGTCAGAACAGTGCAGCTGAAATTGGGCGCTCCCGAGACCTGAGTAAGCACGCTAGACTTATGCAACGCCAGCCGGATTCCTATGCATGCTGGCTATAGCGGCCGCGCAGAGCGAAAGTTTCGGTCGTGTCAGAACAGTGCAGCTGAAATTAGGCGCTCCCGAGACCTGAGTAAGCACGCTGGATTTATGCAACGCCTGCCGGATTTCTATGCATGCTGGCTATAGCGGCCGCGCAGAGCGAAAGTTTCGGTCGTGTCAGAACAGTGCAGTTGAAATTGGGGGCTCCCGAGACCAGAGTAAGCACGCTAGATTTATGCAACGCCATCCGGATTCCTATGCATGCTGGCTATAGCGGCCGCGCAGAGCGAAAGTTTCGGTCGTGTCAGAACAGTGCAGCTGACATTGGGCGCTCCCGAGACCTGAGTAAGCACGCTAGATTTATGCAACGCCAGCCGTATTCCTATGCATGCTGGCTATAGTGGCCGCGCAGAGCGAAAATTTCGGTCGTGTCAGAACAGTGCAGCTGAAATTGGGCGCTCCCGAGACCTGAGTAAGCACGCTAGATTTATGCAACGCCAGCCGGATTCCTATGCATGGTGGCTATAGCGGCCGCGCAGAGCGAAAGTTTCGGTCGTGTCAGAACAGTGCAGCTGAAATTGGGCGCTCCCGAGACCTGAGTGAGCACGCTAGATTTATGCAACGCCTGCCGGATTTCTATGCATGCTGGCTATAGCGGCCGCGCAGAGCGAAAGTTTCGGTCGTGTCAGAACAGTGCAGCTGAAATTCGGCGCTCCCGAGACCTGAGTAAGCACGCTAGATTTATGCAACGCCTGCCGGATTCGTATGCATGCCGGCTATAGCGGCCGCGCAGAGCGAAAGTTTCGGTCGTGTCAGAACAGTGCAGCTGAAATTGGGCGCTCCCGAGACTTGAGTAAGCTCGCTAGATTTATGCAACGCCTGCCGGATTCCTATGCATGCTGGCTATAGCGGCCGCGCAGAGCGAAAGTTTCGGTCGTGTCAGAACAGTGCAGCCGAAATTGGGCGCTCCCGAGACCTGAGTAAGCAAGCTAGATTTATGCAACTCCTGCCGGATTCCTATGCATGCTGGCTATAGCGGCCGCGCAGAGCGAAAGTTTCGGTCGTGTCAGAACAGTGCAGCTCAAATTGGGCGCTAGAGACCTGAGTAAGCACGCTAGATTTATGCAACGCCTGCCGGATTCCTATGCATGACGGCTATAGCGGCCGCGCAGAGCGAAAGTTTCGGTCGTGTCAGAACAGTGCAGCAGAAATTGGGCGCTCCCGAGACCTGAGTAAGCACGCTAGATTTATGCAACGCCTGCCGGATTCCTATGCATGCTGGCTATAGCGGCCGCGCAGAGCGAAAGTTTCGGTCGTGTCAGAACAGTGCAGTTGAAATTGGCCGCTCCCGAGACCAGAGTAAGCACGCTAGATTTATGCAATGCATGCCGGATTCGTATGCATGCCGGCTATAGCGGCCGCGCAGAGCGAAAGTTTCGGTCGAGTCAGAACTGTGCAGCTGAAATTGGGCGCTCCGGAGACCTGAGTAAGCACGCTAGATTTATGCAACGCCTGCCGGATTCCTATGCATGCTGGCTATAGCGGCCGCGCAGAGCGAGCGTTTCGGTCGAGTCAGAACAGTGCAGCTGAAATTGGGCGCTCCCGAGACCTGAGTAAGCACGCTAGATTTATGCAACGCCACCCGGATTCCTATGCAAGCTGGCTATAGCGGCCGCGCAGAGCGAAAGTTTCGGTCGTGTCAGAACAGTGCAGCTGAAATTGGGCGCTCCCGAGACCTGAGTAAGCGCGCTAGATTTATGCAACGCCTGCTGGATTCCTATGCATGCTGGCTATAGCGGCCGCGCAAAGCGAAAGTTTCGGTCGTGTCAGAACAGTGCAGCCGAAATTGGGCGCTCCCTAGACCTGAGTAAGCACGCTAGATTTATGCAACTCCTGCCGGATTCCTATGCATGCTGGCTATAGCGGCCGCGCAGAGCGAAAGTTTCGGTCGTGTCAGAACAGTGCAGCTGAAATTGGGCGCTCCCGAGACCTGAGTAAGCACGCTAGATTTATGCAACGCCTGCCGGATTCCTATGCATGACGGCTATAGCGGCCGCGCAGAGCGAAAGTTTCGGTCGTGTCAGAACAGTGCAGCTGAAATTGGGCGCTCCCGAGACCTGAGTAAGCACGCTAGATTTATGCAACGCCAGCCGGATTCCTATGCAAGCTTGCTATAGCGGCCGCGCAGAGCGAAAGTTTCGGTCGTGTCAGAACAGTGCAGCTGAAATTGGGCGCTCCCGAGACTTGAGTAAGCTCGCTAGATTTATGCAACGCCTGCCGGATTCCTATGCATGGTGGCTATAGCGGCCGCGCAGAGCGAAAGTTTCGGTCGTGTCAGAACAGTGCAGCTGAAATTGGGCGCTCCCGAGACCTGAGTGAGCACGCTAGATTTATGCAACGCCTGCCGGATTTCTATGCATGCTGGCTATAGCGGCCGCGCAGAGCGAAAGTTTCGGTCGTGTCAGAACAGTGCAGCTGAAATTCGGCGCTCCCGAGACCTGAGTAAGCACGCTAGATTTATGCAACGCCTGCCGGATTCGTATGCATGCCGGCTATAGCGGCCGCGCAGAGCGAAAGTTTCGGTCGTGTCAGAACAGTGCAGCTGAAATTGGGCGCTCCCGAGACTTGAGTAAGCTCGCTAGATTTATGCAACGCCTGCCGGATTCCTATGCATGCTGGCTATAGCGGCCGCGCAGAGCGAAAGTTTCGGTCGTGTCAGAACAGTGCAGCCGAAATTGGGCGCTCCCGAGACCTGAGTAAGCAAGCTAGATTTATGCAACTCCTGCCGGATTCCTATGCATGCTGGCTATAGCGGCCGCGCAGAGCGAAAGTTTCGGTCGTGTCAGAACAGTGCAGCTCAAATTGGGCGCTAGAGACCTGAGTAAGCACGCTAGATTTATGCAACGCCTGCCGGATTCCTATGCATGACGGCTATAGCGGCCGCGCAGAGCGAAAGTTTCGGTCGTGTCAGAACAGTGCAGCAGAAATTGGGCGCTCCCGAGACCTGAGTAAGCACGCTAGATTTATGCAACGCCTGCCGGATTCCTATGCATGCTGGCTATAGCGGCCGCGCAGAGCGAAAGTTTCGGTCGTGTCAGAACAGTGCAGTTGAAATTGGCCGCTCCCGAGACCAGAGTAAGCACGCTAGATTTATGCAATGCATGCCGGATTCGTATGCATGCCGGCTATAGCGGCCGCGCAGAGCGAAAGTTTCGGTCGAGTCAGAACTGTGCAGCTGAAATTGGGCGCTCCGGAGACCTGAGTAAGCACGCTAGATTTATGCAACGCCTGCCGGATTCCTATGCATGCTGGCTATAGCGGCCGCGCAGAGCGAGAGTTTCGGTCGAGTCAGAACAGTGCAGCTGAAATTGGGCGCTCCCGAGACCTGAGTAAGCACGCTAGATTTATGCAACGCCACCCGGATTCCTATGCAAGCTGGCTATAGCGGCCGCGCAGAGCGAAAGTTTCGGTCGTGTCAGAACAGTGCAGCTGAAATTGGGCGCTCCCGAGACCTGAGTAAGCGCGCTAGATTTATGCAACGCCTGCTGGATTCCTATGCATGCTGGCTATAGCGGCCGCGCAAAGCGAAAGTTTCGGTCGTGTCAGAACAGTGCAGCCGAAATTGGGCGCTCCCTAGACCTGAGTAAGCACGCTAGATTTATGCAACTCCTGCCGGATTCCTATGCATGCTGGCTATAGCGGCCGCGCAGAGCGAAAGTTTCGGTCGTGTCAGAACAGTGCAGCTGAAATTGGGCGCTCCCGAGACCTGAGTAAGCACGCTAGATTTATGCAACGCCTGCCGGATTCCTATGCATGACGGCTATAGCGGCCGCGCAGAGCGAAAGTTTCGGTCGTGTCAGAACAGTGCAGCTGAAATTGGGCGCTCCCGAGACCTGAGTAAGCACGCTAGATTTATGCAACGCCAGCCGGATTCCTATGCAAGCTTGCTATAGCGGCCGCGCAGAGCGAAAGTTTCGGTCGTGTCAGAACAGTGCAGCTGAAATTGGGCGCTCCCGAGACTTGAGTAAGCTCGCTAGATTTATGCAACACCTGCCGGATTCCTATGCATGCTGGCTATAGCGGCCGCGCAGAGCGAAAGTTTCGGTCGTGTCAGAACAGTGCAGCCGAAATTGGGCGCTCCCGAGACCTGAGTAAGCAAGCTAGATTTATGCAACTCCTGCCGGATTCCTATGCATGCTGGCTATAGCGGCCGCGCAGAGCGAAAGTTTCGGTCGTGTCAGAACAGTGCAGCTGAAATTGGGCGCTAGAGACCTGAGTAAGCACGCTAGATTTATGCAACGCCTGCCGGATTCCTATGCATGACGGCTATAGCGGCCGCGCAGAGCGAAAGTTTCGGTCGTGTCAGAACAGTGCAGCAGAAATTGGGCGCTCCCGAGACCTGAGTAAGCACGCTAGATTTATGCAACGCCTGCCGGATTCCTATGCATGCTGGCTATAGCGGCCGCGCAGAGCGAAAGTTTCGGTCGTGTCAGAACAGTGCAGTTGAAATTGGCCGCTCCCGAGACCAGAGTAAGCACGCTAGATTTATGCAACGCCAGCCGGATTCCTATGCATGCCGGCTATAGCGGCCGCGCAGAGCGAAAGTTTCGGTCGTGTCAGAACAGTGCAGCTGACATTGGGTCCTCCCGAGACCTGAGTAAGCACGCTAGATTTATGCAACGCCAGCCGTATTCCTATGCATGCTGGCTATAGTGGCCGCGCAGAGCGAAAATTTCGGTCGTGTCAGAACAGTGCAGCTGAAATTGGGCGCTCCCGAGACCTGAGTAAGCACGCTAGATTTATGCAACGCCTGCCGGATTCCTATGCATGCTGGTTATAGCGGCCGCTCAGAGCGAAAGTTTCGGTCGTGTCAGAACAGTGCAGCTGAAATTGGGCGCTCCCGAGACCTGAGTAAGCACGCTAGATTTATGCAACACCAGCCGGATTCCTATGCATGCTGGCTATAGCGGCCGCGCAGAGCGAAAGTTTCGGTCGTATCAGAACAGTGCAGCTAAAATTGGGCGCTCCCGAGACCTGAGTAAGCACGCTAGATTTATGCAACGCCTGCCGGATTCTTATGCATGCTGGCTATAGTGGCCGCGCAGAGCGAAAGTTTCGTTCGTGTCAGAACAGTGCAGCTGAAATTGGGCGCTCCCGAGACCTGAGTAAGCACGCTAGATTTATGCAACGCCTGCCGGATTCGTATGTATGCGGGTTATAGCGGCCGCGCAGAGCGAAAGTTTCGGTCGTGTCAGAACAGTGCAGCTGAATTTGGGCGCTCCCGAGACCTGAGTAAGCACGCTAGATTTATGCAACGCCAGCCGGATTCCTATGCATGCTGGCTATAGCGGCCGCGCAGAGCTAAAGTTTCGGTTGTGTCAGAACAGTGCAGCTGAAATTGGGTGCTCCCGAGACCTGAGTAGGCACGCTAGATTTATGCAACGCCTGCCGGATTCCTATGCATGCTGGCTATAGCGGCCGCGCAGAGCGAGAGTTTCGGTCGTGTCAGAACACTGCAGCTGAAATTGGCCGCTCCCGAGACCTGAGTAAGCATGCTAGATTTATGCAACGCCTGCCGGATTCCTATGCATGCTGGCTATAGCGGCCGCGCAGAGCGAAAGTTTCGGTCGTGTCAGAACAGTGCAGCTGAAATTTGGCGCTCCCGAGACCGGAGTAAGCACGCTAGATTTATGCAATGCATGCCGGATTCGTATGCATGCCGGCTATAGCGGCCGCGCAGAGCGAAAGTTTCGGTCGAGTCAGAACAGTGCAGCTGAAATTGGGCGCTCCGGAGACCTGAGTAAGCACGCTAGATTTATGCAACGCCTGCCGGATTCCTATGCATGCTGGCTATAGCGGCCGCGCTGAGCGAGAGTTTCGGTCGTGTCAGAACAGTGCAGCTAAATTGGGCGCTCCCGAGACCTGAGTAAGCACGCTAGATTTATGCAACGCCAGCCGGATTCCTATGCAAGCTGGCTATAGCGGCCGCGCAGAGCGAAAGTTTCGGTCGTGTCAGAACAGTGCAGCTGAAATTGGGCGCTCCCGAGACCTGAGTAAGCACGCTATATTTATGCAACGCCTGCCGGATTCCTATGCATGCTGGCTATAGCGGCCGCGCAGAGCGAAAGGTTCGGTCGTGTTAGAACCGTGCAGCTGAAATTGGGCGCTCCCGAGACCTGAGTAAGCACGCTAGATTTATGGAACGCCTGCCGGATTCCTATGCATGCTGGCTATAGCGGACGCGCAGAGCGAAAGTTTCGGTCGTGTCAGAACAGTGCAGTTGAAATTGGGCGCTCCCGAGACCTGAGTAAGCACGCTAGATTTATGCTACGCCAGCCGGATTCCTATGTATGACGGCTATAGCGAAAGTTTAGGTCGTGTCAGAACAGTGCAGCTGAAATTGGGCGCTCCCGAGACCTGAGTAAGCACGCTAGACTTATGCAACGCCAGCCGGATTCCTATGCATGCTGGCTATAGCGGCCGCGCAGAGCGAAAGTTTCGGTCGTGTCAGAACAGTGCAGCTGAAATTAGGCGCTCCCGAGACCTGAGTAAGCACGCTAGATTTATGCAACGCCTGCCGGATTTCTATGCATGCTGGCTATAGCGGCCGCGCAGAGCGAAAGTTTCGGTCGTGTCAGAACAGTGCAGCTGACATTGGGCGCTCCCGAGACCTGAGTAAGCACGCTAGATTTATGCAACGCCAGCCGTATTCCTATGCATGCTGGCTATAGTGGCCGCGCAGAGCGAAAATTTCGGTCGTGTCAGAACAGTGCAGCTGAAATTGGGCGCTCCCGAGACCTGAGTAAGCACGCTAGATTTATGCAACGCCAGCCGGATTCCTATGCATGGTGGCTATAGCGGCCGCGCAGAGCGAAAGTTTCGGTCGTGTCAGAACAGTGCAGCTGAAATTGGGCGCTCCCGAGACCTGAGTGAGCACGCTAGATTTATGCAACGCCTGCCGGATTTCTATGCATGCTGGCTATAGCGGCCGCGCAGAGCGAAAGTTTCGGTCGTGTCAGAACAGTGCAGCTGAAATTCGGCGCTCCCGAGACCTGAGTAAGCACGCTAGATTTATGCAACGCCTGCCGGATTCGTATGCATGCCGGCTATAGCGGCCGCGCAGAGCGAAAGTTTCGGTCGTGTCAGAACAGCGCAGCTGAAATTGGGCGCTCCCGAGACCTGAGTAAGCACGCTAGATTTATGCAACGCCAGCCGGATTCCTATGCATGCTGGCTATAGTGGCCGCGCAGAGCGAAAGTTTCGGTCGTGTCAGAACAGTGCAGCTGAAATTGAGCGCTCCCGAGACCTGAGTAAGCACGCTAGATTTATGCAACGCCTGCCGGATTCGTATGCATGCCGGCTATAGCGGCCGCGCAGAGCGAAAGTTTCGGTCGTGTCAGAACAGTGCAGCTGAAATTGGCCGCTCCCGAGACCTGAGTAAGCACGCTAGATTTATGCAACGCCTGCCGGATTCCTATGCATGCTGGCTATAGCGGCCACGCAGAGCGAGAGTTTCGGTCGTGTCAGAACAGTGCAGCTGAAATTGGGCGCTCCCGAGACCTGAGTAAGCACGCTAGATTTATGCAACGCCAGCCGTATTCCTATGCATGCTGGCTATAGTGGCCGCGCAGAGCGAAAATTTCGGTCGTGTCAGAACAGTGCAGCTGAAATTGGGCGCTCCCGAGACCTGAGTAAGCACGCTAGATTTATGCAACGCCAGCCGGATTCCTATGCATGGTGGCTATAGCGGCCGCGCAGAGCGAAAGTTTCGGTCGTGTCAGAACAGTGCAGCTGAAATTGGGCGCTCCCGAGACCTGAGTGAGCACGCTAGATTTATGCAACGCCTGCCGGATTTCTATGCATGCTGGCTATAGCGGCCGCGCAGAGCGAAACTTTCGGTCGTGTCAGAACAGTGCAGCTGAAATTCGGCGCTCCCGAGACCAGAGTAAGCACGCTAGATTTATGCAACGCCTGCCGGATTCGTATGCATGCCGGCTATAGCGGCCGCGCAGAGCGAAAGTTTCGGTCGTGTCAGAACAGTGCAGCTGAAATTGGGCGCTCCCGAGACCTGAGTAAGCACGCTAGATTTATGCAACGCCAGCCGGATTCCTATGCATGCTGGCTATAGTGGCCGCGCAGAGCGAAAGTTTCGGTCGTGTCAGAACAGTGCAGGTGAAATTGGGCGCTCCCGAGACCTGAGTAAGCACGCTAGATTTATGCAACGCCTGCCGGATTCGTATGCATGCCGGCTATAGCGGCCGCGCAGAGCGAAAGTTTCGGTCGTGTCAGAACAGTGCAGCTGAAATTGGGCGCTCCCGAAACCTGAGTAAGCACGCTAGATTTATGCAACGCCTGCCGGATTCGTATGCATGCCGGCTATAGCGGCCGCGCAGAGCGAAAGTTTCGGTCGTGTCAGAACAGTGCAGCTGAAATTGGCCGCTCCCGAGACCTGAGTAAGCACGCTAGATTTATGCAACGCCTGCCGGATTCCTATGCATGCTGGCTATAGCGGCCACGCAGAGCGAGAGTTTCGGTCGTGTCAGAACAGTGCAGCTGAAATTGGGCGCTCCCGAGACCTGAGTAAGCACGCTAGATTTATGCAACGCCTGCCGGATTCCTATGCATGCTGGCTATAGCTGCCGCGCAGAGCGAATGTTTCGGTCGCGTCAGAACAGTGCAGCTGAAATTGGGCGCTCCCGAGACCAGAGTAAGCACGCTAGATTAATGCAATGCGTGCCGGATTCGTATGCATGCCGGCTATAGCGGCCGCGCAGAGCGAAAGTTTCGGTCGTGACAGAACAGTGCAGCTGAAATTGGGCGCTCCCGAGACCTGAGTAAGCACGCTAGATTTATGCAACGCCTGCCGGATTCGTATGCATGCCGGCTATAGCGGCCGCGCAGAGCGAAAGTTTCGGTCGTGTCAGAACAGTGCAGCTGAAATTGGGCGCTCCCGAGACCTGAGTAAGCACGCTAGATTTATGCTACGCCTGCACGGATTCCTATGCATGCTGGCTATAGCGGCCGCGCAGAGCGAAAGTTTCGGTCGTGTCAGAACAGTGCAGCTGAAATTGGGCGCTCCCGAGACCTGAGTAAGCAAGCTAGATTTATGCAACGCCTGCCGGATTCCTATGCATGCTGGCTATAGCGGCCGCGCAGAGCGAAAGTTTCGGTCGTGTCAGAACAGTGCAGCTGAAATTGGGCGCTCTCGAGACCTGAGTAAGCACGCTAGATTTATGCAACGCCTGCCGGATTCCTATGCATGGCGGCTATAGCGGCCGCGCAGAGCGAAAGTTTCGGTCGTGTCAGAACAGTGCAGCTGAAATTGGGCGCTCCCGAGACCTGAGTAAGCACGCTAGATTTATGCAACGCCAGCCGGATTCCTATGCATGGTGGCTATAGCGGCCGCGCAGAGCGAAAGTTTCGGTCGTGTCAGAACAGTGCAGCTGAAATTGGGCGCTCCCGAGACCTGAGTGAGCACGCTAGATTTATGCAACGCCTGCCGGATTCCTATGCATGCTGGCTATAGCGGCCGCGCAGAGCGAAAGTTTCGGTCGTGTCAGAACAGTGCAGCTGAAATTGGGCGCTCCCGAGACCTGAGTAAGCACGCTAGATTTATGCAACGCCTTCCGGATTCCTATGCATGCTGGCTATAGCGGCCGCGCAGAGCGAGAGTTTCGGTCGTGTCAGAACAGTGCAGCTGAAATTGGGCGCTCCCGAGACCTGAGTAAGCACGCTAGATTTATGCAACGCCTGCCGGATTCCTATGCATGCTGGCTATAGCGGCCGCGCAGAGCGAAAGTTTCGGTCGTGTCAGAACAGTGCACCTGAAATTGGGCGCTCCCGAGACCTGAGTAAGCATGCTAGATTTATGCAATGCGTGCCGGATTCGTATGCATGCCGGCTATAGCGGCCGCGCAGAGCGAAAGTTTCGGTCGTGACAGAACAGTGCAGCTGAAATTGGGCGCCCCCGAGACCTGAGTAAGCACGCTAGATTTATGCAACGCCTGCCGGATTCCTATGCATGCTGGCTATAGCGGCCGCGCAGAGCGAGAGTTTCGGTCGTGTCAGAACAGTGCAGCTGAAATTGGGCGCTCCCGAGACCTGAGTAAGCACGCTAGATTTATGCTACGCCAGCCGGATTCCTATGCATGGTGGCTATATCGGCCGCGCAGAGCGAAAGTTTCGGTCGTGTCAGAACAGTGCAGCTGAAATTGGGCGCCCCCGAGACCTGAGTAAGCACGCTAGATTTATGCTACGCCTGCCGGATTCCTATGTATGACGGCTATAGCGGCCGCGCAGAGCGAAAGTTTCGGTCGTGTCAGAACAGTGCAGCTGAAATTAGGCGCTCCCGAGACCTGAGTAAGCACGCTAGATTTATGCAACGCCTGCCGGATTTCTATGCATGCTGGCTATAGTGGCCGCGCAGAGCGAAAGTTTCGGTCGTGTCAGAACAGTGCAGTTGAAATTGGGCGCTCCCGAGACCAGGGTAAGCACGCTAGATTTATGCAACGCCATCCGGATTCCTATGCATGCTGGCTATAGCGGCCGCGCAGAGCGAAAGTTTCGGTCGTGTCAGAACAGTGCAGCTGACATTGGGCGCTCCCGAGACCTGAGTAAGCACGCTAGATTTATGCAACGCCAGCCGTATTCCTATGCATGCTGGCTATAGTGGCCGCGCAGAGCGAAAATTTCGGTCGTGTCAGAACAGTGCAGCTGAAATTGGGCGCTCCCGAGACCAGGGTAAGCACGCTAGATTTATGCAACGCCATCCGGATTCCTATGCATGCTGGCTATAGCGGCCGCGCAGAGCGAAAGTTTCGGTCGTGTCAGAACAGTGCAGCTGACATTGGGCGCTCCCGAGACCTGAGTAAGCACGCTAGATTTATGCAACGCCTGCCGGATTTCTATGCATGCTGGCTATAGCGGCCGCGCAGAGCGAAAGTTTCGGTCGTGTCAGAACAGTGCAGCTGAAATTCGGCGCTCCCGAGACCTGAGTAAGCACGCTAGATTTATGCAACGCCTGCCGGATTCGTATGCATGCCGGCTATAGCGGCCGCGCAGAGCGAAAGTTTCGGTCGTGTCAGAACAGCGCAGCTGAAATTGGGCGCTCCCGAGACCTGAGTAAGCACGCTAGATTTATGCAACGCCAGCCGGATTCCTATGCATGCTGGCTATAGTGGCCGCGCAGAGCGAAAGTTTCGGTCGTGTCAGAACAGTGCAGCTGAAATTGAGCGCTCCCGAGACCTGAGTAAGCACGCTAGATTTATGCAACGCCTGCCGGATTCGTATGCATGCCGGCTATAGCGGCCGCGCAGAGCGAAAGTTTCGGTCGTGTCAGAACAGTGCAGCTGAAATTGGCCGCTCCCGAGACCTGAGTAAGCACGCTAGATTTATGCAACGCCTGCCGGATTCCTATGCATGCTGGCTATAGCGGCCACGCAGAGCGAGAGTTTCGGTCGTGTCAGAACAGTGCAGCTGAAATTGGGCGCTCCCGAGACCTGAGTAAGCACGCTAGATTTATGCAACGCCAGCCGTATTCCTATGCATGCTGGCTATAGTGGCCGCGCAGAGCGAAAATTTCGGTCGTGTCAGAACAGTGCAGCTGAAATTGGGCGCTCCCGAGACCTGAGTAAGCACGCTAGATTTATGCAACGCCAGCCGGATTCCTATGCATGGTGGCTATAGCGGCCGCGCAGAGCGAAAGTTTCGGTCGTGTCAGAACAGTGCAGCTGAAATTGGGCGCTCCCGAGACCTGAGTGAGCACGCTAGATTTATGCAACGCCTGCCGGATTTCTATGCATGCTGGCTATAGCGGCCGCGCAGAGCGAAACTTTCGGTCGTGTCAGAACAGTGCAGCTGAAATTGGGCGCTCCCGAGACCAGAGTAAGCACGCTAGATTTATGCAACGCCTGCCGGATTCGTATGCATGCCGGCTATAGCGGCCGCGCAGAGCGAAAGTTTCGGTCGTGTCAGAACAGTGCAGCTGAAATTGGGCGCTCCCGAGACCTGAGTAAGCACGCTAGATTTATGCAACGCCAGCCGGATTCCTATGCATGCTGGCTATAGTGGCCGCGCAGAGCGAAAGTTTCGGTCGTGTCAGAACAGTGCAGGTGAAATTGGGCGCTCCCGAGACCTGAGTAAGCACGCTAGATTTATGCAACGCCTGCCGGATTCGTATGCATGCCGGCTATAGCGGCCGCGCAGAGCGAAAGTTTCGGTCGTGTCAGAACAGTGCAGCTGAAATTGGGCGCTCCCGAAACCTGAGTAAGCACGCTAGATTTATGCAACGCCTGCCGGATTCGTATGCATGCCGGCTATAGCGGCCGCGCAGAGCGAAAGTTTCGGTCGTGTCAGAACAGTGCAGCTGAAATTGGCCGCTCCCGAGACCTGAGTAAGCACGCTAGATTTATGCAACGCCTGCCGGATTCCTATGCATGCTGGCTATAGCGGCCACGCAGAGCGAGAGTTTCGGTCGTGTCAGAACAGTGCAGCTGAAATTGGGCGCTCCCGAGACCTGAGTAAGCACGCTAGATTTATGCAACGCCTGCCGGATTCCTATGCATGCTGGCTATAGCTGCCGCGCAGAGCGAATGTTTCGGTCGCGTCAGAACAGTGCAGCTGAAATTGGGCGCTCCCGAGACCAGAGTAAGCACGCTAGATTAATGCAATGCGTGCCGGATTCGTATGCATGCCGGCTATAGCGGCCGCGCAGAGCGAAAGTTTCGGTCGTGACAGAACAGTGCAGCTGAAATTGGGCGCTCCCGAGACCTGAGTAAGCACGCTAGATTTATGCAACGCCTGCCGGATTCCTATGCATGCTGGCTATAGCGGCCGCGCAGGGCGAAAGTTTCGGTCGTGTCAGAACAGTGCAGCTGAAATTGGGCGCTCCCGAGACCTGAGTAAGCACGCTAGATTTATGCTACGCCTGCACGGATTCCTATGCATGCTGGCTATAGCGGCCGCGCAGAGCGAAAGTTTCGGTCGTGTCAGAACAGTGCAGCTGAAATTGGGCGCTCCCGAGACCTGAGTAAGCAAGCTAGATTTATGCAACGCCTGCCGGATTCCTATGCATGCTGGCTATAGCGGCCGCGCAGAGCGAAAGTTTCGGTCGTGTCAGAACAGTGCAGCTGAAATTGGGCGCTCTCGAGACCTGAGTAAGCACGCTAGATTTATGCAACGCCTGCCGGATTCCTATGCATGGCGGCTATAGCGGCCGCGCAGAGCGAAAGTTTCGGTCGTGTCAGAACAGTGCAGCTGAAATTGGGCGCTCCCGAGACCTGAGTAAGCACGCTAGATTTATGCAACGCCAGCCGGATTCCTATGCATGGTGGCTATAGCGGCCGCGCAGAGCGAAAGTTTCGGTCGTGTCAGAACAGTGCAGCTGAAATTGGGTGCTCCCGAGACCTGAGTGAGCACGCTAGATTTATGCAACGCCTGCCGGATTCCTATGCATGCTGGCTATAGCGGCCGCGCAGAGCGAAAGTTTCGGTCGTGTCAGAACAGTGCAGCTGAAATTGGGCGCTCCCGAGACCTGAGTAAGCACGCTAGATTTATGCAACGCCTTCCGGATTCCTATGCATGCTGGCTATAGCGGCCGCGCAGAGCGAGAGTTTCGGTCGTGTCAGAACAGTGCAGCTGAAATTGGGCGCTCCCGAGACCTGAGTAAGCACGCTAGATTTATGCAACGCCTGCCGGATTCCTATGCATGCTGGCTATAGCGGCCGCGCAGAGCGAAAGTTTCGGTCGTGTCAGAACAGTGCACCTGAAATTGGGCGCTCCCGAGACCTGAGTAAGCATGCTAGATTTATGCAATGCGTGCCGGATTCGTATGCATGCCGGCTATAGCGGCCGCGCAGAGCGAAAGTTTCGGTCGTGACAGAACAGTGCAGCTGAAATTGGGCGCCCCCGAGACCTGAGTAAGCACGCTAGATTTATGCAACGCCTGCCGGATTCCTATGCATGCTGGCTATAGCGGCCGCGCAGAGCGAGAGTTTCGGTCGTGTCAGAACAGTGCAGCTGAAATTGGGCGCTCCCGAGACCTGAGTAAGCACGCTAGATTTATGCTACGCCAGCCGGATTCCTATGCATGGTGGCTATATCGGCCGCGCAGAGCGAAAGTTTCGGTCGTGTCAGAACAGTGCAGCTGAAATTGGGCGCCCCCGAGACCTGAGTAAGCACGCTAGATTTATGCTACGCCTGCCGGATTCCTATGTATGACGGCTATAGCGGCCGCGCAGAGCGAAAGTTTCGGTCGTGTCAGAACAGTGCAGCTGAAATTAGGCGCTCCCGAGACCTGAGTAAGCACGCTAGATTTATGCAACGCCTGCCGGATTTCTATGCATGCTGGCTATAGTGGCCGTGCAGAGCGAAAGTTTCGGTCGTGTCAGAACAGTGCAGTTGAAATTGGGCGCTCCCGAGACCAGGGTAAGCACGCTAGATTTATGCAACGCCATCCGGATTCCTATGCATGCTGGCTATAGCGGCCGCGCAGAGCGAAAGTTTCGGTCGTGTCAGAACAGTGCAGCTGACATTGGGCGCTCCCGAGACCTGAGTAAGCACGCTAGATTTATGCAACGCCAGCCGTATTCCTATGCATGCTGGCTATAGTGGCCGCGCAGAGCGAAAATTTCGGTCGTGTCAGAACAGTGCAGCTGAAATTGGGCGCTCCCGAGACCTGAGTAAGCACGCTAGATTTATGCAACGCCAGCCGGATTCCTATGCATGGTGGCTATAGCGGCCGCGCAGAGCGAAAGTTTCGGTCGTGTCAGAACAGTGCAGCTGAAATTGGGCGCTCCCGAGACCTGAGTGAGCACGCTAGATTTATGCAACGCCAGCCGGATTCCTATGCATGCTGGCTATAGTGGCCGCGCAGAGCGAAAGTTTCGGTCGTGTCAGAACAGTGCAGCTGAAATTGGGCGCTCCCGAGACCTGAGTAAGCACGCTAGATTTATGCAACGCCTGCCGGATTCGTATGCATGCCGGCTATAGCGGCCGCGCAGAGCGAAAGTTTCGGTCGTGTCAGAACAGTGCAGCTGAAATTGGGCGCTCCCGAGACCTGAGTAAGCACGCTAGATTTATGCAACGCCTGCCGGATTCCTATGCATGCTGGCTATAGCGGCCGCGCACAGCGAGAGTTTCGGTCGTGTCAGAACAGTGCAGCTGAAATTGGGCGCTCCCGAAACCTGAGTAAGCACGCTAGATTTATGCAACGCCTGCCGGATTCGTATGCATGCCGGCTATAGCGGCCGCGCAGAGCGAAAGTTTCGGTCGTGTCAGAACAGTGCAGCTGAAATTGGGCGCTCCCGAGACCTGAGTAAGCACGCTAGATTTATGCAACGCCTGCCGGATTCCTATGCATGCTGGCTATAGCGGCCGCGCAGAGCGAGAGTTTCGGTCGTGTCAGAACAGTGCAGCTGTAATTGGGCGCTCCCGAAACCTGAGTAAGCACGCTAGATTTATGCAACGCCCGCCGGATTCGTATGCATGCCGGCTATACTGGCCGCGCAGAGCGAAAGTTTCGGTCGTGTCAGAACAGTGCAGCTGAAATTGGCCGCTCCCGAGACCTGAGTAAGCACGCTAGATTTATGCAACGCCTGCCGGATTCCTATGCATGCTGGCTATAGCGGCCGCGCAGAGCGAAAGTTTCGGTCGTGTCAGAACAGTGCAGCTGAAATTGGGCGCTCTCGAGACTTGAGTAAGCACGCTAGATTTATGCAACGCCTGCCGGATTCCTATGCATGCTGGCTATAGCGGCCACGCAGAGCGAGAGTTTCGGTCGTGTCAGAACAGTGCAGCTGAAATTGGGCGCTCCCGAGACCTGAGTAAGCACGCTAGATTTATGCAACGCCTGCCGGATTCCTATGCATGCTGGCTATAGCGGCAGCGCAGAGCGAAAGTTTCGGTCGCGTCAGAACAGTGCAGCTGAAATTGGGCGCTCCCGAGACCTGAGTAAGCACGCTAGATTTATGCAATGCGTGCCGGATTCGTATGCATGCCGGCTATAGCGGCCGCGCAGAGCGAAAGTTTCGGTCGTGACAGAACAGTGCAGCTGAAATTGGGCGCTCCCGAGACCTGAGTAAGAACGCTAGATTTATGCAACGCCTGACGGATTCCTATGCATGCTGGCTATAGCGGCCGCGCAGAGCGAAAGTTTCGGTCGTGTCAGAACAGTGCAGCTGAAATTGGGCGCCCCCGAGACCTGAGTAAGCACGCTAGATTTATGCAACGCCTGCCGGATTCCTATGCATGCTGGCTATAGCGGCCGCGCAGAGCGAGAGTTTAGGTCGTGTCAGAACAGTGCAGCTGAAATTGGGCGCTCCCGAGACCTGAGTAAGCACGCTAGATTTATGCAACGCCAGCCGGATTCCTATGCAAGTGGCTATAGCGGCCGTGCAGAGCGAAAGTTTCGGTCGTGTCAGAACAGTGCAGCTTAAATTGGGCGCTCCCGAGACCTGAGTAAGCACGCTAGTTTTATGCTACGCCAGCCGGATTCCTATGTATGACGGCTATAGCGGCCGCGCAGAGCGAAAGTTTCGGTCGTGTCAGAACAGTGCAGCTGAAATTGGGCGCTCCCGAGACCTGAGTAAGCACGCTAGATTTATGCAACGCCTGCCGGATTCGTATGCATGCCGGCTATAGCGGCCGCGCAGAGCGAAATTTCGGTCGTGTCAGAACAGTGCAGCTGAAATTGGGCGCTCCCGACACCTGAGTAAGCACGCTAGATTTATGCAACGCCTGCCGGATTCCTATGCATGCTGGCTATAGCGGCCGCGCAGAGCGAGAGTTTCGGTCGTGTCAGAACAGTGCAGCTGAAATTGGGCGCTCCCGAAATCTGAGTAAGCACGCTAGATTTATGCAACGCCTGCCGGATTCGTATGCATGCCGGCTATAGCGGCCGCGCAGAGCGAAAGTTTCGGTCGTGTCAGAAAAGTGCAGCTGAAATTGGCCGCTCCCGAGACCTGAGTAAGCACGCTAGATTTATGCAACGCCTGCCGGATTCCTATGCATGCTGGCTATAGCGGCCGCGCAGAGCGAAAGTTTCGGTCGCGTCAGAACAGTGCAGCTGAAATTGGGCGCTCCCGAGACCTGAGTAAGCACGCTAGATTTATGCAATGCGTGCCGGATTCGTATGCATGCCGGCTATAGCGGCCGCGCAGAGCGAGAGTTTCGGTCGTGACAGAACAGTGCAGCTGAAATTGGGCGCTCCCGAGACCTGAGTAAGCACGCTAGATTTATGCTACGCCAGCCGGATTCCTATGTATGACGGCTATAGCGGCCGCGCAGAGCGATAGTTTCGGTCGTGTCAGAACAGTGCAGCTGAAATTGGGCGCTCCCGAGACCTGAGTAAGCACGCTAGATTTATGCAACGCCAGCCGGATTCCTATGCATGCTGTCTATAGCGGCCGCGCAGAGCGAAAGTTTCGGTCGTGTCAGAACAGTGCAGCTGAAATTAGGCGCTCCCGAGACCTGAGTAAGCACGCTAGATTTATGCAACGCCTGCCGGATTCCTATGCATGCTGGCTATATTGGCCGCGCAGAGCGAAAGTTTCGGTCGTGTCAGAACAGTGCAGTTGAAATTGGGCGCTCCCGAGACCAGAGTAAGCACGCTAGATTTATGCACCGCCATCCGGATTCCTATGCATGCTGGCTATAGCGGCCGCGCAGAGCGAAAGTTTCGGTCGTGTCAGAACAGTGCAGCTGACATTGGGCGCTCCCGAGACCTGAGTAAGCACGCTAGATTTATGCAACGCCTGCCGGATTCGTATGCATGCCGGCTATAGCGGCCGCGCAGAGCGAAAGTTTCGGTGTGTCAGAACAGTGCAGCTGAAATTGGCCGCTCCCGAGACCTGAGTAAGCACGCTAGATTTATGCAACGCCTGCCGGATTCCTATGCATGCTGGCTATAGCGGCCACGCAGAGCGAGAGTTTCGGTCGTGTCAGAACAGGGCAGCTGAAATTGGGCGCTCCCGAGACCTGAGTAAGCACGCTAGATTTATGCAACGCCTGCCGGATTCCTATGCATGCTGGCTATAGCGGCCGCGCAGAGCGAAAGTTTCGGTCGCGTCAGAACAGTGCAGCTGAAATTGGGCGCTCCCGAGACCTGAGTAAGCACGCTAGATTAATGCAATGCGTGCCGGATTCGTATGCATGCCGGCTATAGCGGCCGCGCAGAGCGAAAGTTTCGGTCGTGACAGAACAGTGCAGCTGAAATTGGGCGCTCCCGAGACCTGAGTAAGCACGCTAGATTTATGCAACGCCTGCCGGATTCCTATGCATGCTGGCTATAGCGGCCGCGCAGAGCGAAAGTTTCGGTCGTGTCAGAACAGTTCAGCTGAAATTGGGCGCTCCCGAGACCTGAGTAAGCACGCTAGATGTATGCTACGCCTGCCGGATTCCTATGCATGCTGGCTATAGCGGCCGCGCAGAGCGAAAGTTTCGGTCGTGTCAGAACAGTGCAGCTGAAATTGGGCGCTCTCGAGACCTGAGTAAGCACGCTAGATTTATGGAACGGCTGCCGGATTCCTATGCATGACGGCTATAGCGGCCGCGCAGAGCGAAAGTTTCGGTCGTGTCAGAATAGTGCAGCTGAAATTGGGCGCTCCCGAGACCTGAGTAAGCACGCTAGATTTATGCAACGCCAGCCGGATTCCTATGTATGACGGCTATAGCGGCCGCGCAGAGCGAAAGTTTCGGTCGTGTCAGAACAGTGCAGCTGAAATTGGGCGCTCCCGAGACCTGAGTAAGCACGCTAGATTTATGCAACGCCTGCCGGATTCGTATGCATGCCGGCTATAGCGGCCGCGCAGAGCGAAATTTCGGTCGTGTCAGAACAGTGCAGCTGAAATTGGGCGCTCCCGAGACCTGAGTAAGCACGCTAGATTTATGCAACGCCTGCCGGATTCCTATGCATGCTGGCTATAGCGGCCGCGCAGAGCGAGAGTTTCGGTCGTGTCAGAACAGTGCAGCTGAAATTGGGCGCTCCCGAAATCTGAGTAAGCACGCTAGATTTATGCAACGCCTGCCGGATTCGTATGCATGCCGGCTATAGCGGCCGCGCAGAGCGAAAGTTTCGGTCGTGTCAGAAAAGTGCAGCTGAAATTGGCCGCTCCCGAGACCTGAGTAAGCACGCTAGATTTATGCAACGCCTGCCGGATTCCTATGCATGCTGGCTATAGCGGCCGCGCAGAGCGAAAGTTTCGGTCGCGTCAGAACAGTGCAGCTGAAATTGGGCGCTCCCGAGACCTGAGTAAGCACGCTAGATTTATGCAATGCGTGCCGGATTCGTATGCATGCCGGCTATAGCGGCCGCGCAGAGCGAGAGTTTCGGTCGTGACAGAACAGTGCAGCTGAAATTGGGCGCTCCCGAGACCTGAGTAAGCACGCTAGATTTATGCTACGCCAGCCGGATTCCTATGTATGACGGCTATAGCGGCCGCGCAGAGCGATAGTTTCGGTCGTGTCAGAACAGTGCAGCTGAAATTGGGCGCTCCCGAGACCTGAGTAAGCACGCTAGATTTATGCAACGCCAGCCGGATTCCTATGCATGCTGTCTATAGCGGCCGCGCAGAGCGAAAGTTTCGGTCGTGTCAGAACAGTGCAGCTGAAATTAGGCGCTCCCGAGACCTGAGTAAGCACGCTAGATTTATGCAACGCCTGCCGGATTCCTATGCATGCTGGCTATATTGGCCGCGCAGAGCGAAAGTTTCGGTCGTGTCAGAACAGTGCAGTTGAAATTGGGCGCTCCCGAGACCAGAGTAAGCACGCTAGATTTATGCACCGCCATCCGGATTCCTATGCATGCTGGCTATAGCGGCCGCGCAGAGCGAAAGTTTCGGTCGTGTCAGAACAGTGCAGCTGACATTGGGCGCTCCCGAGACCTGAGTAAGCACGCTAGATTTATGCAACGCCAGCCGGATTCCTATGTATGACGGCTATAGCGGCCGCGCAGAGCGAAAGTTTCGGTCGTGTCAGAACAGTGCAGCTGAAATTGGGCGCTCCCGAGACCTGAGTAAGCACGCTAGATTTATGCAACGCCTGCCGGATTCGTATGCATGCCGGCTATAGCGGCCGCGCAGAGCGAAATTTCGGTCGTGTCAGAACAGTGCAGCTGAAATTGGGCGCTCCCGAGACCTGAGTAAGCACGCTAGATTTATGCAACGCCTGCCGGATTCCTATGCATGCTGGCTATAGCGGCCGCGCAGAGCGAGAGTTTCGGTCGTGTCAGAACAGTGCAGCTGAAATTGGGCGCTCCCGAAATCTGAGTAAGCACGCTAGATTTATGCAACGCCTGCCGGATTCCTATGCATGCTGGCTATAGCGGCCGCGCAGAGCGAAAGTTTCGGTCGTGTCAGAACAGTGCACCTGAAATTGGGCGCTCCCGAGACCTGAGTAAGCATGCTAGATTTATGCAATGCGTGCCGGATTCGTATGCATGCCGGCTATAGCGGCCGCGCAGAGCGAAAGTTTCGGTCGTGACAGAACAGTGCAGCTGAAATTGGGCGCCCCCGAGACCTGAGTAAGCACGCTAGATTTATGCAACGCCTGCCGGATTCCTATGCATGCTGGCTATAGCGGCCGCGCAGAGCGAGAGTTTCGGTCGTGTCAGAACAGTGCAGCTGAAATTGGGCGCTCCCGAGACCTGAGTAAGCACGCTAGATTTATGCTACGCCAGCCGGATTCCTATGCATGGTGGCTATATCGGCCGCGCAGAGCGAAAGTTTCGGTCGTGTCAGAACAGTGCAGCTGAAATTGGGCGCCCCCGAGACCTGAGTAAGCACGCTAGATTTATGCTACGCCTGCCGGATTCCTATGTATGACGGCTATAGCGGCCGCGCAGAGCGAAAGTTTCGGTCGTGTCAGAACAGTGCAGCTGAAATTAGGCGCTCCCGAGACCTGAGTAAGCACGCTAGATTTATGCAACGCCTGCCGGATTTCTATGCATGCTGGCTATAGTGGCCGCGCAGAGCGAAAGTTTCGGTCGTGTCAGAACAGTGCAGTTGAAATTGGGCGCTCCCGAGACCAGGGTAAGCACGCTAGATTTATGCAACGCCATCCGGATTCCTATGCATGCTGGCTATAGCGGCCGCGCAGAGCGAAAGTTTCGGTCGTGTCAGAACAGTGCAGCTGACATTGGGCGCTCCCGAGACCTGAGTAAGCACGCTAGATTTATGCAACGCCAGCCGTATTCCTATGCATGCTGGCTATAGTGGCCGCGCAGAGCGAAAATTTCGGTCGTGTCAGAACAGTGCAGCTGAAATTGGGCGCTCCCGAGACCTGAGTAAGCACGCTAGATTTATGCAACGCCAGCCGGATTCCTATGCATGGTGGCTATAGCGGCCGCGCAGAGCGAAAGTTTCGGTCGTGTCAGAACAGTGCAGCTGAAATTGGGCGCTCCCGAGACCTGAGTGAGCACGCTAGATTTATGCAACGCCAGCCGGATTCCTATGCATGCTGGCTATAGTGGCCGCGCAGAGCGAAAGTTTCGGTCGTGTCAGAACAGTGCAGCTGAAATTGGGCGCTCCCGAGACCTGAGTAAGCACGCTAGATTTATGCAACGCCTGCCGGATTCGTATGCATGCCGGCTATAGCGGCCGCGCAGAGCGAAAGTTTCGGTCGTGTCAGAACAGTGCAGCTGAAATTGGGCGCTCCCGAGACCTGAGTAAGCACGCTAGATTTATGCAACGCCTGCCGGATTCCTATGCATGCTGGCTATAGCGGCCGCGCACAGCGAGAGTTTCGGTCGTGTCAGAACAGTGCAGCTGAAATTGGGCGCTCCCGAAACCTGAGTAAGCACGCTAGATTTATGCAACGCCTGCCGGATTCGTATGCATGCCGGCTATAGCGGCCGCGCAGAGCGAAAGTTTCGGTCGTGTCAGAACAGTGCAGCTGAAATTGGGCGCTCCCGAGACCTGAGTAAGCACGCTAGATTTATGCAACGCCTGCCGGATTCCTATGCATGCTGGCTATAGCGGCCGCGCAGAGCGAGAGTTTCGGTCGTGTCAGAACAGTGCAGCTGAAATTGGGCGCTCCCGAAACCTGAGTAAGCACGCTAGATTTATGCAACGCCCGCCGGATTTGTATGCATGCCGGCTATACTGGCCGCGCAGAGCGAAAGTTTCGGTCGTGTCAGAACAGTGCAGCTGAAATTGGCCGCTCCCGAGACCTGAGTAAGCACGCTAGATTTATGCAACGCCTGCCGGATTCCTATGCATGCTGGCTATAGCGGCCGCGCAGAGCGAAAGTTTCGGTCGTGTCAGAACAGTGCAGCTGAAATTGGGCGCTCTCGAGACTTGAGTAAGCACGCTAGATTTATGCAACGCCTGCCGGATTCCTATGCATGCTGGCTATAGCGGCCACGCAGAGCGAGAGTTTCGGTCGTGTCAGAACAGTGCAGCTGAAATTGGGCGCTCCCGAGACCTGAGTAAGCACGCTAGATTTATGCAACGCCTGCCGGATTCCTATGCATGCTGGCTATAGCGGCAGCGCAGAGCGAAAGTTTCGGTCGCGTCAGAACAGTGCAGCTGAAATTGGGCGCTCCCGAGACCTGAGTAAGCACGCTAGATTTATGCAATGCGTGCCGGATTCGTATGCATGCCGGCTATAGCGGCCGCGCAGAGCGAAAGTTTCGGTCGTGACAGAACAGTGCAGCTGAAATTGGGCGCTCCCGAGACCTGAGTAAGAACGCTAGATTTATGCAACGCCTGACGGATTCCTATGCATGCTGGCTATAGCGGCCGCGCAGAGCGAAAGTTTCGGTCGTGTCAGAACAGTGCAGCTGAAATTGGGCGCCCCCGAGACCTGAGTAAGCACGCTAGATTTATGCAACGCCTGCCGGATTCCTATGCATGCTGGCTATAGCGGCCGCGCAGAGCGAGAGTTTCGGTCGTGTCAGAACAGTGCAGCTGAAATTGGGCGCTCCCGAGACCTGAGTAAGCACGCTAGATTTATGCAACGCCAGCCGGATTCCTATGCAAGTGGCTATAGCGGCCGTGCAGAGCGAAAGTTTCGGTCGTGTCAGAACAGTGCAGCTTAAATTGGGCGCTCCCGAGACCTGAGTAAGCACGCTAGTTTTATGCTACGCCAGCCGGATTCCTATGTATGACGGCTATAGCGGCCGCGCAGAGCGAAAGTTTCGGTCGTGTCAGAACAGTGCAGCTGAAATTGGGCGCTCCCGAGACCTGAGTAAGCACGCTAGATTTATGCAACGCCTGCCGGATTCTTATGCATGCCGGCTATAGCGGCCGCGCAGAGCGAAATTTCGGTCGTGTCAGAACAGTGCAGCTGAAATTGGGCGCTCCCGACACCTGAGTAAGCACGCTAGATTTATGCAACGCCTGCCGGATTCCTATGCATGCTGGCTATAGCGGCCGCGCAGAGCGAGAGTTTCGGTCGTGTCAGAACAGTGCAGCTGAAATTGGGCGCTCCCGAAATCTGAGTAAGCACGCTAGATTTATGCAACGCCTGCCGGATTCGTATGCATGCCGGCTATAGCGGCCGCGCAGAGCGAAAGTTTCGGTCGTGTCAGAAAAGTGCAGCTGAAATTGGCCGCTCCCGAGACCTGAGTAAGCACGCTAGATTTATGCAACGCCTGCCGGATTCCTATGCATGCTGGCTATAGCGGCCGCGCAGAGCGAAAGTTTCGGTCGCGTCAGAACAGTGCAGCTGAAATTGGGCGCTCCCGAGACCTGAGTAAGCACGCTAGATTTATGCAATGCGTGCCGGATTCGTATGCATGCCGGCTATAGCGGCCGCGCAGAGCGAGAGTTTCGGTCGTGACAGAACAGTGCAGCTGAAATTGGGCGCTCCCGAGACCTGAGTAAGCACGCTAGATTTATGCTACGCCAGCCGGATTCCTATGTATGACGGCTATAGCGGCCGCGCAGAGCGATAGTTTCGGTCGTGTCAGAACAGTGCAGCTGAAATTGGGCGCTCCCGAGACCTGAGTAAGCACGCTAGATTTATGCAACGCCAGCCGGATTCCTATGCATGCTGTCTATAGCGGCCGCGCAGAGCGAAAGTTTCGGTCGTGTCAGAACAGTGCAGCTGAAATTAGGCGCTCCCGAGACCTGAGTAAGCACGCTAGATTTATGCAACGCCTGCCGGATTCCTATGCATGCTGGCTATATTGGCCGCGCAGAGCGAAAGTTTCGGTCGTGTCAGAACAGTGCAGTTGAAATTGGGTGCTCCCGAGACCAGAGTAAGCACGCTAGATTTATGCACCGCCATCCGGATTCCTATGCATGCTGGCTATAGCGGCCGCGCAGAGCGAAAGTTTCGGTCGTGTCAGAACAGTGCAGCTGACATTGGGCGCTCCCGAGACCTGAGTAAGCACGCTAGATTTATGCAACGCCAGCCGTATTCCTATGCATGCTGGCTATAGTGCCCGCGCAGAGCGAAAATTTCGGTTGTGTCAGAACAGTGCAGCTGAAATGGGGCGCTCCCGAGACCTGAGTAAGCACGCTAGATTTATGCAACGCCAGCCGGATTCCTATGCATGGTGGCTATAGCGGCCGCGCAGAGCGAAAGCTTCGGTCGTGTCAGAACAGTGCAGCTGAAATTGGGCGCTCCCGAGACCTGAGTGAGCACGCTAGATTTATGCAACGCCTGCCGGATTTTTATGCATGCTGGCTATAGCGGCCGCGCAGAGCGAAAGTTTCGGTCGTGTCAGAACAGTGCAGCTGAAATTGGGCGCTCCCGAGACCTGAGTAAGCACGCTAGATTTATGCAACGCCTGCCGGATTCGTATGCATGCCGGCTATAGCGGCCGCGCAGAGCGAAAGTTTCGGTCGTGTCAGAACAGTGCAGCTGAAATTGGGCGCTCCCGAGACCTGAGTAAGCACGCTAGATTTATGCAACGCCAGCCGGATTCCTATGCATGCTGGCTATAGTGGCCGCGCAGAGCGAAAGTTTCGGTCGTGTCAGAACAGTGCAGCTGAAATTGGGCGCTCCCGAGACCTGAGTAAGCACGCTAGATTTATGCAACGCCTGCCGGATTCGTATGCATGCCGGCTATAGCGGCCGCGCAGAGCGAAAGTTTCGGTCGTGTCAGAACTGTGCAGCTGAAATTGGGCGCTCCCGAGACCTGAGTAAGCACGCTAGATTTATGCAACGCCTGCCGGATTCCTATGCATGCTGGCTATAGCGGCCGCGCAGAGCGAGAGTTTCGGTCGTGTTAGAACAGTGCAGCTGAAATTGGGCGCTCCCGAAACCTGAGTAAGCACGCTAGATTTATGCAACGCCTGCCGGATTCGTATGCATGCCGGCTATAGCGGCCGCGCAGAGCGAAAGTTTCGGTCGTGTCAGAACAGTGCAGCTGAAATTGGCCGCTCCCGAGACCTGAGTAAGCACGCTAGATTTATGCAACGCCTGCCGGATTCCTATGCATGCTGGCTATAGCGGCCACGCAGAGCGAGAGTTTCGGTCGTGTCAGAACAGGGCAGCTGAAATTGGGCGCTCCCGAGACCTGAGTAAGCACGCTAGATTTATGCAACGCCTGCCGGATTCCTATGCATGCTGGCTATAGCGGCCGCGCAGAGCGAAAGTTTCGGTCGCGTCAGAACAGTGCAGCTGAAATTGGGCGCTCCCGAGACCTGAGTAAGCACGCTAGATTAATGCAATGCGTGCCGGATTCGTATGCATGCCGGCTATAGCGGCCGCGCAGAGCGAAAGTTTCGGTCGTGACAGAACAGTGCAGCTGAAATTGGGCGCTCCCGAGACCTGAGTAAGCACGCTAGATTTATGCAACGCCTGCCGGATTCCTATGCATGCTGGCTATAGCGGCCGCGCAGAGCGAAAGTTTCGGTCGTGTCAGAACAGTTCAGCTGAAATTGGGCGCTCCCGAGACCTGAGTAAGCACGCTAGATGTATGCTACGCCTGCCGGATTCCTATGCATGCTGGCTATAGCGGCCGCGCAGAGCGAAAGTTTCGGTCGTGTCAGAACAGTGCAGCTGAAATTGGGCGCTCTCGAGACCTGAGTAAGCACGCTAGATTTATGGAACGGCTGCCGGATTCCTATGCATGACGGCTATAGCGGCCGCGCAGAGCGAAAGTTTCGGTCGTGTCAGAATAGTGCAGCTGAAATTGGGCGCTCCCGAGACCTGAGTAAGCACGCTAGATTTATGCAACGCCAGCCGGATTCCTATGTATGACGGCTATAGCGGCCGCGCAGAGCGAAAGTTTCGGTCGTGTCAGAACAGTGCAGCTGAAATTGGGCGCTCCCGAGACCTGAGTAAGCACGCTAGATTTATGCAACGCCTGCCGGATTCGTATGCATGCCGGCTATAGCGGCCGCGCAGAGCGAAATTTCGGTCGTGTCAGAACAGTGCAGCTGAAATTGGGCGCTCCCGAGACCTGAGTAAGCACGCTAGATTTATGCAACGCCTGCCGGATTCCTATGCATGCTGGCTATAGCGGCCGCGCAGAGCGAGAGTTTCGGTCGTGTCAGAACAGTGCAGCTGAAATTGGGCGCTCCCGAAATCTGAGTAAGCACGCTAGATTTATGCAACGCCTGCCGGATTCGTATGCATGCCGGCTATAGCGGCCGCGCAGAGCGAAAGTTTCGGTCGTGTCAGAAAAGTGCAGCTGAAATTGGCCGCTCCCGAGACCTGAGTAAGCACGCTAGATTTATGCAACGCCTGCCGGATTCCTATGCATGCTGGCTATAGCGGCCGCGCAGAGCGAAAGTTTCGGTCGCGTCAGAACAGTGCAGCTGAAATTGGGCGCTCCCGAGACCTGAGTAAGCACGCTAGATTTATGCAATGCGTGCCGGATTCGTATGCATGCCGGCTATAGCGGCCGCGCAGAGCGAGAGTTTCGGTCGTGACAGAACAGTGCAGCTGAAATTGGGCGCTCCCGAGACCTGAGTAAGCACGCTAGATTTATGCTACGCCAGCCGGATTCCTATGTATGACGGCTATAGCGGCCGCGCAGAGCGATAGTTTCGGTCGTGTCAGAACAGTGCAGCTGAAATTGGGCGCTCCCGAGACCTGAGTAAGCACGCTAGATTTATGCAACGCCAGCCGGATTCCTATGCATGCTGTCTATAGCGGCCGCGCAGAGCGAAAGTTTCGGTCGTGTCAGAACAGTGCAGCTGAAATTAGGCGCTCCCGAGACCTGAGTAAGCACGCTAGATTTATGCAACGCCTGCCGGATTCCTATGCATGCTGGCTATATTGGCCGCGCAGAGCGAAAGTTTCGGTCGTGTCAGAACAGTGCAGTTGAAATTGGGCGCTCCCGAGACCTGAGTAAGCACGCTAGATTTATGCAACGCCTGCCGGATTCCTATGCATGCTGGCTATAGCGGCCGCGCAGAGCGAAAGTTTCGGTCGCGTCAGAACAGTGCAGCTGAAATTGGGCGCTCCCGAGACCTGAGTAAGCACGCTAGATTTATGCAATGCGTGCCGGATTCGTATGCATGCCGGCTATAGCGGCCGCGCAGAGCGAGAGTTTCGGTCGTGACAGAACAGTGCAGCTGAAATTGGGCGCTCCCGAGACCTGAGTAAGCACGCTAGATTTATGCTACGCCAGCCGGATTCCTATGCATGCTGGCTATAGCGGCCGCGCAGAGCGAAAGTTTCGGTCGCGTCAGAACAGTGCAGCTGAAATTGGGCGCTCCCGAGACCTGAGTAAGCACGCTAGATTTATGCAATGCGTGCCGGATTCGTATGCATGCCGGCTATAGCGGCCGCGCAGAGCGAGAGTTTCGGTCGTGACAGAACAGTGCAGCTGAAATTGGGCGCTCCCGAGACCTGAGTAAGCACGCTAGATTTATGCTACGCCAGCCGGATTCCTATGTATGACGGCTATAGCGGCCGCGCAGAGCGATAGTTTCGGTCGTGTCAGAACAGTGCAGCTGAAATTGGGCGCTCCCGAGACCTGAGTAAGCACGCTAGATTTATGCAACGCCAGCCGGATTCCTATGCATGCTGTCTATAGCGGCCGCGCAGAGCGAAAGTTTCGGTCGTGTCAGAACAGTGCAGCTGAAATTAGGCGCTCCCGAGACCTGAGTAAGCACGCTAGATTTATGCAACGCCTGCCGGATTCCTATGCATGCTGGCTATATTGGCCGCGCAGAGCGAAAGTTTCGGTCGTGTCAGAACAGTGCAGTTGAAATTGGGCGCTCCCGAGACCAGAGTAAGCACGCTAGATTTATGCACCGCCATCCGGATTCCTATGCATGCTGGCTATAGCGGCCGCGCAGAGCGAAAGTTTCGGTCGTGTCAGAACAGTGCAGCTGACATTGGGCGCTCCCGAGACCTGAGTAAGCACGCTAGATTTATGCAACGCCAGCCGTATTCCTATGCATGCTGGCTATAGTGCCCGCGCAGAGCGAAAATTTCGGTCGTGTCAGAACAGTGCAGCTGAAATGGGGCGCTCCCGAGACCTGAGTAAGCACGCTAGATTTATGCAACGCCAGCCGGATTCCTATGCATGGTGGCTATAGCGGCCGCGCAGAGCGAAAGCTTCGGTCGTGTCAGAACAGTGCAGCTGAAATTGGGCGCTCCCGAGACCTGAGTGAGCACGCTAGATTTATGCAACGCCTGCCGGATTTTTATGCATGCTGGCTATAGCGGCCGCGCAGAGCGAATGTTTCGGTCGTGTCAGAACAGTGCAGCTGAAATTGGGCGCTCCCGAGACCTGAGTAAGCACGCTAGATTTATGCAACGCCTGCCGGATTCGTATGCATGCCGGCTATAGCGGCCGCGCAGAGCGAAAGTTTCTGTCGTGTCAGAACAGTGCAGCTGAAATTGGGCGCTCCCGAGACCTGAGTAAGCACGCTAGATTTATGCAACGCCAGCCGGATTCCTATGCATGCTGGCTATAGTGGCCGCGCAGAGCGAAAGTTTCGGTCGTGTCAGAACAGTGCAGCTGAAATTGGGCGCTCCCGAGACCTGAGTAAGCACGCTAGATTTATGCAACGCCTGCCGGATTCGTATGCATGCCGGCTATAGCGGCCGCGCAGAGCGAAAGTTTCGGTCGTGTCAGAACTGTGCAGCTGAAATTGGGCGCTCCCGAGACCTGAGTAAGCACGCTAGATTTATGCAACGCCTGCCGGATTCCTATGCATGCTGGCTATAGCGGCCGCGCAGAGCGAGAGTTTCGGTCGTGTTAGAACAGTGCAGCTGAAATTGGGCGCTCCCGAAACCTGAGTAAGCACGCTAGATTTATGCAACGCCTGCCGGATTCGTATGCATGCCGGCTATAGCGGCCGCGCAGAGCGAAAGTTTCGGTCGTGTCAGAACAGTGCAGCTGAAATTGGCCGCTCCCGAGACCTGAGTAAGCACGCTAGATTTATGCAACGCCTGCCGGATTCCTATGCATGCTGGCTATAGCGGCCACGCAGAGCGAGAGTTTCGGTCGTGTCAGAACAGGGCAGCTGAAATTGGGCGCTCCCGAGACCTGAGTAAGCACGCTAGATTTATGCAACGCCTGCCGGATTCCTATGCATGCTGGCTATAGCGGCCGCGCAGAGCGAAAGTTTCGGTCGCGTCAGAACAGTGCAGCTGAAATTGGGCGCTCCCGAGACCTGAGTAAGCACGCTAGATTTATGCAACGCCAGCCGGATTCCTATGCATGCTGGCTATAGTGGCCGCGCAGAGCGAAAGTTTCGGTCGTGTCAGAACAGTTCAGCTGAAATTGGGCGCTCCCGAGACCTGAGTAAGCACGCTAGATTTATGCAACGCCTGCCGGATTCGTATGCATGCCGGCTATAGCGGCCGCGCAGAGCGGAAGTTTCGGTCGTGTCAGAACAGTGCAGCTGAAATTGGGCGCTCCCGAGACCTGAGTAAGCACGCTAGATTTATGCAACGCCTGCCGGATTCCTATGCATGCTGGCTATAGCGGCCGCGCAGAGCGAAAGTTTCGGTCGTGTCAGAACAGTGCAGCTGAAATTGGGCGCTCCCGAGACCTGAGTAAGCACGCAAGATTTATGCAACGCCTGCCGGATTCGTATGCATGCCGGCTATAGCGGCCGCGCAGAGCGAAAGTTTCGGTCGTGTCAGAACAGTGCAGCTGAAATTGGGCGCTCCCGAGACCTGAGTAAGCACGCTAGATTTAAGCAACGCCAGCCGTATTCCTATGCATGCTGGCTATAGTGGCCGCGCAGAGCGAAAATTTCGGTCGTGTCAGAACAGTGCAGCTGAAATTGGGCGCTCCCGAGACCTGAGTAAGCACGCTAGATTTATGCAACGCCAGCCGGATTCCTATGCATGGTGGCTATAGCGGCCGCGCAGAGCGAAAGTTTCTGTCGTGTCAGAACAGTGCAGCTGACATTGGGCGCTCCCGAGACCTGAGTAAGCACGCTAGATTTATGCAACGCCAGCCGTATTCCTATGCATGCTGGCTATAGTGCCCGCGCAGAGCGAAAATTTCGGTCGTGTCAGAACAGTGCAGCTGAAATGCGGCGCTCCCGAGACCTGAGTAAGCACGCTAGATTTATGCAACGCCAGCCGGATTCCTATGCATGGTGGCTATAGCGGCCGCGCAGAGCGAAAGCTTCGGTCGTGTCAGAACAGTGCAGCTGAAATTGGGCGCTCCCGAGACCTGAGTGAGCACGCTAGATTTATGCAACGCCTGCCGGATTTTTATGCATGCTGGCTATAGCGGCCGCGCAGAGCGAAAGTTTCGGTCGTGTCAGAACAGTGCAGCTGAAATTGGGCGCTCCCGAGACCTGAGTAAGCACGCTAGATTTATGCAACGCCTGCCGGATTCGTATGCATGCCGGCTATAGCGGCCGCGCAGAGCGAAAGTTTCGGTCGTGTCAGAACAGTGCAGCTGAAATTGGGCGCTCCCGAGACCTGAGTAAGCACGCTAGATTTATGCAACGCCAGCCGGATTCCTATGCATGCTGGCTATAGTGGCCGCGCAGAGCGAAAGTTTCGGTCGTGTCAGAACAGTGCAGCTGAAATTGGGCGCTCCCGAGACCTGAGTAAGCACGCTAGATTTATGCAACGCCTGCCGGATTCGTATGCATGCCGGCTATAGCGGCCGCGCAGAGCGAAAGTTTCGGTCGTGTCAGAACTGTGCAGCTGAAATTGGGCGCTCCCGAGACCTGAGTAAGCACGCTAGATTTATGCAACGCCTGCCGGATTCCTATGCATGCTGGCTATAGCGGCCGCGCAGAGCGAGAGTTTCGGTCGTGTTAGAACAGTGCAGCTGAAATTGGGCGCTCCCGAAACCTGAGTAAGCACGCTAGATTTATGCAACGCCTGCCGGATTCGTATGCATGCCGGCTATAGCGGCCGCGCAGAGCGAAAGTTTCGGTCGTGTCAGAACAGTGCAGCTGAAATTGGCCGCTCCCGAGACCTGAGTAAGCACGCTAGATTTATGCAACGCCTGCCGGATTCCTATGCATGCTGGCTATAGCGGCCACGCAGAGCGAGAGTTTCGGTCGTGTCAGAACAGGGCAGCTGAAATTGGGCGCTCCCGAGACCTGAGTAAGCACGCTAGATTTATGCAACGCCTGCCGGATTCCTATGCATGCTGGCTATAGCGGCCGCGCAGAGCGAAAGTTTCGGTCGCGTCAGAACAGTGCAGCTGAAATTGGGCGCTCCCGAGACCTGAGTAAGCACGCTAGATTAATGCAATGCGTGCCGGATTCGTATGCATGCCGGCTATAGCGGCCGCGCAGAGCGAAAGTTTCGGTCGTGACAGAACAGTGCAGCTGAAATTGGGCGCTCCCGAGACCTGAGTAAGCACGCTAGATTTATGCAACGCCAGCCGGATTCCTATGCATGGTGGCTATAGCGGCCGCGCAGAGCGAAAGTTTCTGTCGTGTCAGAACAGTGCAGCTGACATTGGGCGCTCCCGAGACCTGAGTAAGCACGCTAGATTTATGCAACGCCAGCCGTATTCCTATGCATGCTGGCTATAGTGCCCGCGCAGAGCGAAAATTTCGGTCGTGTCAGAACAGTGCAGCTGAAATGCGGCGCTCCCGAGACCTGAGTAAGCACGCTAGATTTATGCAACGCCAGCCGGATTCCTATGCATGGTGGCTATAGCGGCCGCGCAGAGCGAAAGCTTCGGTCGTGTCAGAACAGTGCAGCTGAAATTGGGCGCTCCCGAGACCTGAGTGAGCACGCTAGATTTATGCAACGCCTGCCGGATTTTTATGCATGCTGGCTATAGCGGCCGCGCAGAGCGAAAGTTTCGGTCGTGTCAGAACAGTGCAGCTGAAATTGGGCGCTCCCGAGACCTGAGTAAGCACGCTAGATTTATGCAACGCCTGCCGGATTCGTATGCATGCCGGCTATAGCGGCCGCGCAGAGCGAAAGTTTCGGTCGTGTCAGAACAGTGCAGCTGAAATTGGGCGCTCCCGAGACCTGAGTAAGCACGCTAGATTTATGCAACGCCAGCCGGATTCCTATGCATGCTGGCTATAGTGGCCGCGCAGAGCGAAAGTTTCGGTCGTGTCAGAACAGTGCAGCTGAAATTGGGCGCTCCCGAGACCTGAGTAAGCACGCTAGATTTATGCAACGCCTGCCGGATTCGTATGCATGCCGGCTATAGCGGCCGCGCAGAGCGAAAGTTTCGGTCGTGTCAGAACTGTGCAGCTGAAATTGGGCGCTCCCGAGACCTGAGTAAGCACGCTAGATTTATGCAACGCCTGCCGGATTCCTATGCATGCTGGCTATAGCGGCCGCGCAGAGCGAGAGTTTCGGTCGTGTTAGAACAGTGCAGCTGAAATTGGGCGCTCCCGTAACCTGAGTAAGCACGCTAGATTTATGCAACGCCTGCCGGATTCGTATGCATGCCGGCTATAGCGGCCGCGCAGAGCGAAAGTTTCGGTCGTGTCAGAACAGTGCAGCTGAAATTGGCCGCTCCCGAGACCTGAGTAAGCACGCTAGATTTATGCAACGCCTGCCGGATTCCTATGCATGCTGGCTATAGCGGCCACGCAGAGCGAGAGTTTCGGTCGTGTCAGAACAGGGCAGCTGAAATTGGGCGCTCCCGAGACCTGAGTAAGCACGCTAGATTTATGCAACGCCTGCCGGATTCCTATGCATGCTGGCTATAGCGGCCGCGCAGAGCGAAAGTTTCGGTCGCGTCAGAACAGTGCAGCTGAAATTGGGCGCTCCCGAGACCTGAGTAAGCACGCTAGATTAATGCAATGCGTGCCGGATTCGTATGCATGCCGGCTATAGCGGCCGCGCAGAGCGAAAGTTTCGGTCGTGACAGAACAGTGCAGCTGAAATTGGGCGCTCCCGAGACCTGAGTAAGCACGCTAGATTTATGCAACGCCTGCCGGATTCCTATGCATGCTGGCTATAGCGGCCGCGCAGAGCGAAAGTTTCGGTCGTGTCAGAACAGTTCAGCTGAAATTGGGCGCTCCCGAGACCTGAGTAAGCACGCTAGATGTATGCTACGCCTGCCGGATTCCTATGCATGCTGGCTATAGCGGCCGCGCAGAGCGAAAGTTTCGGTCGTGTCAGAACAGTGCAGCTGAAATTGGGCGCTCTCGAGACCTGAGTAAGCACGCTAGATTTATGGAACGCCTGCCGGATTCCTATGCATGACGGCTATAGCGGCCGCGCAGAGCGAAAGTTTCGGTCGTGTCAGAACAGTGCAGCTGAAATTGGGCGCTCCCGAGACCTGAGTAAGCACGCTAGATTTATGCAACGCCAGCCGGATTCCTATGCATGGTGGCTATAGCTGCCGCGCAGAGCGAAAGTTTCGGTCGTGTCAGAACAGTGCAGCTGAAATTGGGCGCTCCCGAGACCTGAGTGAGCACGCTAGATTTATGCAACGCCTGCCGGATTCCTATGCATGCTGGCTATAGCGGCCGCGCAGAGCGAAAGTTTCGGTCGTGTCAGAACAGTGCAGCTGAAATTGGGCGCTCCCGAGACCTGAGTAAGCACGCTAGATTTATGCAACGCCAGCCGGATTCCTATGCATGCTGGCTATAGTGGCCGCGCAGAGCGAAAGTTTCGGTCGTGTCAGAACAGTTCAGCTGAAATTGGGCGCTCCCGAGACCTGAGTAAGCACGCTAGATTTATGCAACGCCTGCCGGATTCGTATGCATGCCGGCTATAGCGGCCGCGCAGAGCGGAAGTTTCGGTCGTGTCAGAACAGTGCAGCTGAAATTGGGCGCTCCCGAGACCTGAGTAAGCACGCTAGATTTATGCAACGCCTGCCGGATTCCTATGCATGCTGGCTATAGCGGCCGCGCAGAGCGAAAGTTTCGGTCGTGTCAGAACAGTGCAGCTGAAATTGGGCGCTCCCGAGACCTGAGTAAGCACGCTAGATTTATGCAACGCCTGCCGGATTCGTATGCATGCCGGCTATAGCGGCCGCGCAGAGCGAAAGTTTCGGTCGTGTCAGAACAGTGCAGCTGAAATTGGGCGCTCCCGAGACCTGAGTAAGCACGCTAGATTTAAGCAACGCCAGCCGTATTCCTATGCATGCTGGCTATAGTGGCCGCGCAGAGCGAAAATTTCGGTCGTGTCAGAACAGTGCAGCTGAAATTGGGCGCTCCCGAGACCTGAGTAAGCACGCTAGATTTATGCAACGCCAGCCGGATTCCTATGCATGGTGGCTATAGCGGCCGCGCAGAGCGAAAGTTTCTGTCGTGTCAGAACAGTGCAGCTGAAATTGGGCGCTCCCGAGACCTGAGTGAGCACGCTAGATTTCTGCAACGCCTGCCGGATTCCTATGCATGCTGGCTATAGCGGCCGCGCAGAGCGAAAGTTTCGGTCGTGTCAGAACAGTGCAGCTTAAATTCGGCGCTCCCGAGACCTGAGTAAGCACGCTAGATTTATGCAACGCCTGCCGGATTCGTATGCATGCCGGCTATAGCGGCCGCGCAGAGCGAAAGTTTCGGTCGTGTCAGAACAGTGCAGCTGAAATTGGGCGCTCCCGAGACCTGAGTAAGCACGCTAGATGTATGCAACGCCAGCCAGATTCCTATGCATGCTGGCTATAGTGGCCGCGCAGAGCGAAAGTTTCGGTCGTGTCAGAACAGTGCAGCTGAAATTGGGCGCTCCCGAGACCTGAGTAAGCACGCTAGATTTATGCAACGCCTGCCGGATTCCTATGCATGCTGGCTATAGTGGCCACGCAGAGCGAAAGTTTCGGTCGTATCAGAACAGTGCAGCTGAAATTGGGCGCTCCCGAGACCTGAGTAAGCACGCTAGATTTATGCAACGCCTGCCGGATTCCTATGCATGCTGGCTATAGTGGCCGCGCAGAGCGAAAGTTTCGTTCGTGTCAGAACAGTGCAGCTGAAATTGGGCGCTCCCGAGACCTGAGTAAGCACGCTAGATTTATGCAACGCCTGCCGGATTCGTATGCATGCCGGCTATAGCGGCCGCGCAGAGCGAAAGTTTCGGTCGTGTCAGAACAGTGCAGCTGAAATTGGGCGCTCTCGAGACCTGAGTAAGCACGCTAGATTTATGCAACGCCAGCCGGATTCCTATGCATGGTGGCTATAGCTGCCGCGCAGAGCGAAAGTTTCGGTCGTGTCAGAACAGTGCAGCTGAAATTGGGCGCTCCCGAGACCTGAGTAAGCACGCTAGATTTATGCAACGCCAGCCGGATTCCTATGCATGCTGGCTATAGTGGCCGCGCAGAGCGAAAGTTTCGGTCGTGTCAGAACAGTTCAGCTGAAATTGGGCGCTCCCGAGACCTGAGTAAGCACGCTAGATTTATGCAACGCCTGCCGGATTCGTATGCATGCCGGCTATAGCGGCCGCGCAGAGCGGAAGTTTCGGTCGTGTCAGAACAGTGCAGCTGAAATTGGGCGCTCCCGAGACCTGAGTAAGCACGCTAGATTTATGCAACGCCTGCCGGATTCCTATGCATGCTGGCGCTCCCGAGACCTGAGTAAGCACGCTAGATTTATGCAACGCCTGCCGGATTCGTATGCATGCCGGCTATAGCGGCCGCCCAGAGCGAAAGTTTCGGTCGTGTCAGAACAGTGCAGCTGAAATTGGGCGCTCCCGAGACCTGAGTAAGCACGCTAGATTTATGCAACGCCTGCCGGATTCCTATGCATGCTGGCTATAGCGGCCGCGCAGAGCGAAAGTTTCGGTCGTGTCAGAACAGTGCACCTGAAATTGGGCGCTCCCGAGACCTGAGTAAGAACGCTAGATTTATGCAATGCGTGCCGGATTCGTATGCATGCCGGCTATAGCGGCCGCGCAGAGCGAAAGTTTCGGTCGTGACAGAACAGTGCAGCTGAAATTGGGCGCCCCCGAGACCTGAGTAAGCACGCTAGATTTATGCAACGCCTGCCGGATTCCTATGCATGCTGGCTATAGCAGCCGCGCAGAGCGAGAGTTTCGGTCGTGTCAGAACAGTGCAGCTGAAATTAGGCGCTCCCGAGACCTGTGTAAGCACGCTAGATTTATGCAACGCCTGCCGGATTCCTATGCATGCTGGCTATAGCAGCCGCGCAGAGCGAAAGTTTCGGTCGTGTCAGAACAGTGCAGTTGAAATTGGGCGCTCCCGAGACCAGAGTAAGCACGCTAGATTTATGCAACGCCAGCCGGATTCCTATGCATGCTGGCTATAGCGGCCGCGCAGAGCGAAAGTTTCGGTCGTGTCAGAACAGTGCAGCTGACATTGGGCGCTCCCGAGACCTGAGTAAGCACGCTAGATTTAAGCAACGCCAGCCGTATTCCTATGCATGCTGGCTATAGTGGCCGCGCAGAGCGAAAATTTCGGTCGTGTCAGAACAGTGCAGCTGAAATTGGGCGCTCCCGAGACCTGAGTAAGCACGCTAGATTTATGCAACGCCAGCCGGATTCCTATGCATGGTGGCTATAGCGGCCGCGCAGAGCGAAAGTTTCTGTCGTGTCAGAACAGTGCAGCTGAAATTGGGCGCTCCCGAGACCTGAGTGAGCACGCTAGATTTCTGCAACGCCTGCCGGATTCCTATGCATGCTGGCTATAGCGGCCGCGCAGAGCGAAAGTTTCGGTCGTGTCAGAACAGTGCAGCTTAAATTCGGCGCTCCCGAGACCTGAGTAAGCACGCTAGATTTATGCAACGCCTGCCGGATTCGTATGCATGCCGGCTATAGCGGCCGCGCAGAGCGAAAGTTTCGGTCGTGTCAGAACAGTGCATCTGAAATTGGGCGCTCCCGAGACCTGAGTAAGCACGCTAGATTTAAGCAACGCCAGCCGTATTCCTATGCATGCTGGCTATAGTGGCCGCGCAGAGCGAAAATTTCGGTCGTGTCAGAACAGTGCAGCTGAAATTGGGCGCTCCCGAGACCTGAGTAAGCACGCTAGATTTATGCAACGCCAGCCGGATTCCTATGCATGGTGGCTATAGCGGCCGCGCAGAGCGAAAGTTTCTGTCGTGTCAGAACAGTGCAGCTGAAATTGGGCGCTCCCGAGACCTGAGTGAGCACGCTAGATTTCTGCAACGCCTGCCGGATTCCTATGCATGCTGGCTATAGCGGCCGCGCAGAGCGAAAGTTTCGGTCGTGTCAGAACAGTGCAGCTTAAATTCGGCGCTCCCGAGACCTGAGTAAGCACGCTAGATTTATGCAACGCCTGCCGGATTCGTATGCATGCCGGCTATAGCGGCCGCGCAGAGCGAAAGTTTCGGTCGTGTCAGAACAGTGCAGCTGAAATTGGGCGCTCCCGAGACCTGAGTAAGCACGCTAGATGTATGCAACGCCAGCCGGATTCCTATGCATGCTGGCTATAGTGGCCGCGCAGAGCGAAAGTTTCGGTCGTGTCAGAACAGTGCAGCTGAAATTGGGCGCTCCCGAGACCTGAGTAAGCACGCTAGATTTATGCAACGCCTGCCGGATTCGTATGCATGCCGGCTATAGCGGCCGCGCAGAGCGAAAGTTTCGGTCGTGTCAGAACAGTGCAGCTGAAATTGGGCGCTCCCGAGACCTGAGTAAGCACGCTAGATTTATGCAACGCCTGCCGGATTCCTATGCATGCTGGCTATAGTGGCCACGCAGAGCGAAAGTTTCGGTCGTATCAGAACAGTGCAGCTGAAATTGGGCGCTCCCGAGACCTGAGTAAGCACGCTAGATTTATGCAACGCCTGCCGGATTCCTATGCATGCTGGCTATAGTGGCCGCGCAGAGCGAAAGTTTCGTTCGTGTCAGAACAGTGCAGCTGAAATTGGGCGCTCCCGAGACCTGAGTAAGCACGCTAGATTTATGCAACGCCTGCCGGATTCGTATGCATGCCGGCTATAGCGGCCGCGCAGAGCGAAAGTTTCGGTCGTGTCAGAACAGTGCAGCTGAAATTGGGCGCTCCCGAGACCTGAGTAAGCACGCTAGATTTATTCAACGCCTGCCGGATTCCTATGCATGCTGGCTATAGCGGCCGCGCAGAGCGAAAGTTTCGGTCGTGTCAGAACAGTGCAGCTGAAATTGGGCGCTCCCGAGACCTGAGTAAGCACGCTAGATTTAAGCAACGCCAGCCGGATTCCTATGCATGCTGGCTATAGCGGCCGCGCAGAGCGAAAGTTTCGGTCGTGTCAGAACAGTGCAGCTGAAATTAGGCGCTCCCGAGACCTGAGTAAGCACGCTAGATTTATGCAACGCCTGCCGGATTCGTATGCATGCTGGCTATAGCGGCCGCGCAGAGCGAAAGTTTCGGTCGTGTCAGAACAGTGCAGTTGAAATTGGGCGCTCCCGAGACCAGAGTAAGCACGCTAGATTTATGCAACGCCAGCCGGATTCCTATGCATGCTGGCTATAGCGGCCGCGCAGAGCGAAAGTTTCGGTCGTGTCAGAACAGTGCAGCTGAAATTCGGCGCTCCCGAGACCTAAGTAAGCACGCTAGATTTATGCAACGCCTGCCGGATTCGTATGCATGCCGGCTATAGCGGCCGCGCAGAGCGAAAGTTTCGGTCGTGTCAGAAAAGTGCAGCTGAAATTGGGCGCTCCCGAGACCTGAGTAAGCACGCTAGATTTATGCAACGCCTGCCGGATTCCTATGCATGCTGGCTATAGCGGCCGCGCAGAGCGAGAGTTTCGGTCGTGTCAGAACAGTGCAGCTGAAATTGGGTGCTCCCGAGACCTGAGTAAGCACGCTAGATTTATGCAACGCCTGCCGGATTTGTATGCATGCCGGCTATAGCGGCCGCGCAGAGCGAAAGTTTCGGTCGTGTCAGAACAGTGCAGCTGACATTGGCCGCTCCCGAGACCTGAGTATGCACGCTAGATTTATGCAACGCCTGCCGGATTCCTATGCATGCTGGCTATAGCGGCCGCGCAGAGCGAGAGTTTCGGTCGTGTCAGAACAGTGCAGCTGAAATTGGGCGCTCCCAAGACCTGAGTAAGCACGCTAGATGTATACAACGCCTGCCGGATTCCTATGCATGCTGGCTATAGCGGCCGCGCAGAGCGAAAGTTTCGGTCGTGTCAGAACAGTGCCGCTGAAATTGGGCGCTCCCGAGACCTGAGTATGCACGCTAGATTTATGCAATGCGTGCCGGATTCGTATGCATGCCGGCTATAGCGGCCGCGCAGAGCGAAAGTTTCGGTCGTGACAGAACAGTGCAGCTGAAATTGGGCGCTCCCGAGACCTGAGTAAACACGCTAGATTTATGCATTGCCTGCCGGTTTCCTATGCATGCTGGCTATAGCGGCCGCGCAGAGCGAAATTTTCGGTCGTGTCAGAACAGTGCAGCTGAAATTGGGCGCTCCCGAGACCTGTGTAAGCACGCTAGATTTATGCTACGCCTGCCGGATTCCTATGCATGCTGGCTATAGCGGCCGCGCAGAGCGAAAGTTTCGGTCGTGTCAGAACAGTGCAGCTGAAATTGGGCGCTCCCGAGACCTGAGTAAGCACGCTAGATTTATGCAACGCCTGCCGGATTCCTATGCATGATGGCTATAGCGGCCGCGCAGAGCGAAAGTTTCGGTCGTGTCAGAACAGTGCAGCTGAAATTGGGCGCTCCCGAGACCTCAGTAAGCACGCTAGATTTATGCAACGCCTGCCGGATTCCTATGCATGACGGCTATAGCGGCCGCGCAGAGCGAAAGTTTCGGTCGTGTCAGAACAGTGCAGCTGAAATTGGGCGCTCCCGAGACCTGAGTAAGCACGCTAGATTTATGCAACGCCAGCCGGATTCCTATGCATGCTGGCTATAGCGGCCGCGCAGAGCGAAAGTTTCGGTGGTGTCAGAACAGTGCAGCTGAAATTAGGCGCTCCCGAGACCTGAGTAAGCACGCTAGATTTATGCAACGCCTGCCGGATTCCTATGCATGCTGGCTATAGCGGCCGCGCAGAGCGAAAGTTTCGGTCGTGTCAGAACAGTGCAGTTGAAATTTGGCGCTCCCGAGAACAGAGTAAGCACGCTAGATTTATGCAACGCCAGCCGGATTCCTATACATGCTGGCTATAGCGGCCGCGCAGAGCGAAAGTTTCGGTCGTGTCAGAACAGTGCAGCTGACATTGGGCGCTCCCGAGACCTGAGTAAGCACGCTAGATTTATGCAACGCCAGCCGGATTCCTATGCATGCTGGCTATAGTGGCCGCGCAGAGCGAAAGTTTCGGTCGTGTCAGAACAGTGCAGCTGAAATTGGGCGCTCCCGAGACCTGAGTAAGCACGCTAGATTTATGCAACGCCTGCCGGATTCGTATGCATGCTGGCTATAGCGGCCGCGCAGAGCGAAAGTTTCGGTCGTGTCAGAACAGTGCAGTTGAAATTGGGCGCTCCCGAGAACAGAGTAAGCACGCTAGATTTATGCAACGCCAGCCGGATTCCTATACATGCTGGCTATAGCGGCCGCGCAGAGCGAAAGTTTCGGTCGTGTCAGAACAGTGCAGCTGACATTGGGCGCTCCCGAGACCTGAGTAAGCACGCTAGATTTATGCAACGCCAGCCGTATTCCTATGCATGCTGGCTATAGTGGCCGCGCAGAGCGAAAATTTCGGTCGTGTCAGAACAGTGCAGCTGAAATTGGGCGCTCCCGAGACCTGAGTAAGCACGCTAGATTTATGCAACGCCTGCCGGATTCCTATGCATGCTGGCTATAGCGGCCGCGCAGAGCGAAAGTTTCGGTCGTGTCAGAACAGAGCAGCTGAAATTGGGCGCTCCCGAGACCTGAGTAAGCACGCTAGATTTATGCAACGCCAGCCAGACTCCTATGCATGCTGGATATAGCGGCCGCGCAGATCGATAGTTTCGGACGTATCAGAACAGTGCAGCTGAAATTGGGCGCTCCCGAGACCTGAGTAAGCACGCTAGATTTATGCAACGCCTGCCGGATTCCTATGCATGCTGGCTATAGTGGCCGCGCAGAGCGAAAGTTTCGTTCGTGTCAGAACAGTGCAGCTGAAATTGGGCGCTCCCGAGACTTGAGTAAGCACGCTAGATTTATGCAACGCCAGCCGGATTCCTATGCATGCTGGCTATAGTGGCCGCGCAGAGCGAAAGTTTCGGTCGTGTCAGAACAGTGCAGCTGAAATTGGGCGCTCCCCAGACCTGAGTAAGCACGCTAGATTTAAGCAACGCCTGCCGGATTCGTATGCATGCCGGCTATAGCGGCCGCGCAGAGCGAAAGTTTCGGTCGTGTCAGAGCAGTGCAGCTGAAATTGGGCGCTCCCGAGACCTGAGTAAGCACGCTAGATTTATGCAACGCCTGCCGGATTCCTATGCATGCTTGCTATAGCGGCCGCGCAGAGCGAAAGTTTCGGTCGTGTCAGAACAGTGCAGCTGAAATTGGGCGCTCCCGAGACCTGAGTAAACACGCTAGATTTATGCAACGCCTGCCGGTTTCCTATGCATGCTTGCTATAGCGGCCGCGCAGAGCGAAAGTTTCGGTCGTGTCAGAACAGTGCAGCTGAAATTGGGCGCTCCCGAGACCTGAGTAAGCACGCTAGATTTATGCTACGCCTGCCGGATTCCTATGCATGCTGGCTGTAGCGGCCGCGCAGAGCGAAAGTTTCGGTCGTGTCAGAACAGTGCAGCTGAAATTGGGCACTCCCGAGACCTGAGTAAGCACGCTAGATTTATGCAACGCCTGCCGGATTCCTATGCATGACGGCTATAGCGGCCGTGCAGAGCGAAAGTTTCGGTCGTGTCAGAACAGTGCAGCTGAAATTGGGCGCTCCCGAGACCTGAGTAAGCACGCTAGATTTATGCAACGCCAGCCGGATTCCTATGCATGCTGGCTATAGCGGCCGCGCAGAGCGAAAGTTTCGGTCGTGTCAGAACAGTGCAGCTGAAATTAGGCGCTCCCGAGACCTGAGTAAGCACGCTAGATTTATGCAACGCCTGCCGGATTCCTATGCATGCTGGCTATAGCGGCCGCGCCGAGCGAAAGTTTCGGTCGTGTCAGAACCGTGCAGTGGAAATTGGGCGCTCCCGAGAACAGAGTAAGCACGCTAGATTTATGCAACACCAGCCGGATTCCTATACATGCTGGCTATAGCGGCCGCGCAGAGCGAAAGTTTCGGTCGTGCCAGAACAGTGCAGCTGACATTGGGCGCTCCAGAGACCTGAGTAAGCACGCTAGATTTATGCAACGCCAGCCGTATTCCTATGCATGCTGGCTATAGTGGCCGCGCTGAGCGAAAATTTCGGTCGTGTCAGAAAAGTGCAGCTGAAATTGGGCGCTCCCGAGACCTGAGTAAGCACGCTAGATTTATGCAACGCCTGCCGGATTCCTATGCATGCTGGCTATAGCGGCCGCGCAGAGCGAAAGTTTCGGTCGTGTCAGAACAGTGCAGCTGAAATTGGGCGCTCCCGAGACCTGAGTAAGCACGCTAGATTTATGCAACGCCAGCCGGATTCCTATGCATGCTGGCTATAGCGGCCGCGCAGATCGAAAGTTTCGGTCGTATCAGAACAGTGCAGCTGAAATTGGGCGCTCCCGAGACCTGAGTAAGCACGCTAGATTTATGCAACGCCTGCCGGATTCCTATGCATGCTGGCTATAGTGGCCGCGCAGAGCGAAAGTTTCGTTCGTGTCAGAACAGTGCAGCTGAAATTGGGCGCTCCCGAGACCTGAGTAAGCACGCTAGATTTATGGAACGCCTGCCGGATTCGTATGCATGCCGGCTATAGCGGCCGCGCAGAGCGAAAGTCTCGGTCGTGTCAGAAAAGTGCAGCTGAAATTGGGCGCTCCCGAGACCTGAGTAAGCACGCTAGATTTATGCAACGCCAGCCGTATTCCTATGCATGCTGGCTATAGTGGCCGCGCAGAGCGAAAGTTTCGGTCGTGTCAGAACAGTGCAGCTGAAATTGGGCGCTCCCGAGACCAGAGTGAGCACGCTATATTTATGCAACGCCTGCCGGATTCCTATGCATGCTGGCAATATCGGCCGCGCAGAGCGAAAGTTTCGGTCGTGTCAGAACAGTGCAGCTGAAATTGGGCGCTCCCGAGACCTGAGTAAGCACGCTAGATTTATGCAACGCCTGCCGGATTCCTATGCATGCTGGCTATAGTGGCCGCGCAGAGCGAAAGTTTCGTTCGTGTCAGAACAGTGCAGCTGAAATTGGGCGCTCCCGAGACCTAAGTAAGCACGCTAGATTTATGCAACGCCTGCCGGATTCCTATGCATGCTGGCTATAGCGCCGCGCAGAGCGAGAGTTTCGGTCGTGTCAGAACAGTGCAGCTGAAATTGGGCGCTCCCGAGACCTGAGTAAGCACGCTAGATTTATACAACGCCTGCCGGATTCCTAAGCATGCTGGCTATAGTGGCCGCGCAGAGCGAAAGTTTCGGTCGTGTCAGAACAGTGCAGCTGAAATTGGCCGCTCCCGAGACCTGAATAAGCACGCTAGATATATGCAACGCCTGCCGGATTCCTATGCATGCTGGCTATAGCGGCTGCGCAGAGCGAGAGTTTCGGTCGTGTCAGAACAGTGCAGCTGAAATTGGGCGCTCTCGAGACCTGAGTAAGCACGCTAGATTTATGCAATGCGTGCCGGATTCGTATGCATGCCGGCTATAGCGGCCGCGCAGAGCGAAAGTTTCGGTCGTGTCAGAACAGTGCAGCTGAAATTGGGCGCTCCCGAGACCTGAGTAAGCACGCTAGATTTATGCTACGCCTGCCGGATTCCTATGCATGCTGGCTATAGCGGCCGCGCAGAGCGAAAGTTTCGGTCGTGTCAGAACAGTGCGGCTGAAATTGGGCGCTCCCGAGACCTGAGTAAGCACGCTAGATTTATGCAACGCCTGCCGGATTCCTTTGCATGCTGGCTATAGCGGCCGCTCAGAGCGAAAGTTTCGGTCATGTCAGAACAGCGCAGTTGAAATTGGGCGCTCCCGAAAACAGAGTAAGCACACTAGATTTATGCAACGCCAGCCAGATTCCTATGCATGCTGGCTATAGTGGCCGCTCAGAGCGAAAGTTTCGGTCGTGTCAGAACAGTGCAGCTGAAATTGGGCGCTCCGGAGACCTGAGTAAGCACGCTAGATTTATGCAACGCCTGCCGGATTCGTATGCATGCTGGCTATAGCGGCCGCGCAGAGCGAAAGTTTCGGTCGTGTCAGAACAGTGCACTGAAATTGGGCGCTCCCGAGACCTGAGTAAGCACGCTAGATTTATGCAACGCCTGCCGGATTCGTATGCATGCTGGCTATAGCGGCCGCGCAGAGCGAAAGTTTCGGACGTGTCAGAACAGTGCAGCTGAAATTGGCCGCTCCCGAGACCTGAATAAGCACGCTAGATTTATGCAACGCCTGCTGGATTCCTATGCATGCTGGCTATAGCGGCCGCGCAGAGCGAGAGTTTCGGTCGTGTCAGAACAGTGCAGCTGAAATTGGGCGCTCCCGAGACCTGAGTAAGCACGCTAGATTTATGCAATGCGTGCCGGATTCGTATGCATGCCGGCTATAGCGGCCGCGCAGAGCGAAAGTTTCGGTCGTGTCAGAACAGTGCAGCTGAAATTGGGCGCTCCCGAGACCTGAGTATGCACGCTAGATTTATGCTACGCCTGCCGGATTCCTATGCATGCTGGCTATAGCGGCCGCGCAGAGCGAAAGTTTCGGTCGTGTCAGAACAGTGCAGCTGAATTTGGGCGCTCCCGAGACCTGAGTAAGCACGCTAGATTTATGCAACGCCTGCCGGATTCCTTTGCATGCTGGCTATAGCGGCCGCTCAGAGCGAAAGTTTCGGTCGTGTCAGAACAGCGCAGTTGAAATTGGGCGCTCCCGAAAACAGAGTAAGCACACTAGATTTATGCAACGCCAGCCAGATTCCTATGCATGCTGGCTATAGTGGCCGCGCAGAGCGAAAGTTTCGGTCGTGTCAGAACAGTGCAGCTGAAATTGGGCGCTCCCGAGACCTGAGTAAGCACGCTAGATTTATGCAACGCCTGCCGGATTCCTTTGCATGCTGGCTATAGCGGCCGCTCAGAGCGAAAGTTTCGGTCGTGTCAGAACAGCGCAGTTGAAATTGGGCGCTCCCGAAAACAGAGTAAGCACACTAGATTTATGCAACGCCAGCCAGATTCCTATGCATGCTGGCTATAGTGGCCGCGCAGAGCGAAAGTTTCGGTCGTGTCTGAACAGTGCAGCTGAAATTGGGCGCTCCCGAGACCTGAGTAAGCACGCTAGATTTATGCAACGCCAGCCGTATTCCTATGCATGCTGGCTATAGTGGCCGCGCAGAGCGAAAGTTTCGGTCGTGTCAGAACAGTGCAGCTGAAATTGGGCGCTCCCGAGACCAGAGTAAGCACGCTAGATTTATGCTACGCCTGCCGGATTCCTTTGCATGCTGGCTATAGCGGCCGCGCAGAGCGAAAGTTTCGGTCGTGTCAGAATAGTGCAGCTGACATTGGGCGCTCCCGAGACCTGAGTAAGCACGCTAGATTTATGCAACGCCAGCCGTATTCCTTTGCATGCTGGCTATAGCGGCCGCGCAGAGCGAAATTTTCGGTCGTGTCAGAACAGTGCAGCTGAAATTGGGCGCTCCTGAGACCTGAGTAAGCACACTAGATTTATGCAACGCCAGCCGTATTCCTATGCATGCTGGCTATAGTGGCCGCGCAGAGCGAAAGTTTCGGTCGTGTCAGAACAGTGCAGCTGAAATTGGGCGCTCCCGAGACCAGAGTAAGCACGCTAGATTTATGCTACGCCTGCCGGATTCCTTTGCATGCTGGCTATAGCGGCCGCGCAGAGCGAAAGTTTCGGTCGTGTCAGAACAGTGCAGCTGACATTGGGCGCTCCCGAGACCTGAGTAAGCACGCTAGATTTATGCAACGCCAGCCGGATTCCTTTGCATGCTGGCTATAGCGGCCGCGCAGAGCGAAAGTTTCGGTCGTGGCAGAACAGTGCAGCTGACATTGGGCGCTCCCGAGACCTGAGTAAGCACGCTAGATTTATGCAACGCCAGCCGTATTCCTATGCATGCTGGCTATAGTGGCCGCGCAGAGCGAAAGTTTCGGTCGTGTCAGAACAGTGCAGCTGAAATTGGGCGCTCCCGAGACCTGAGTAAGCACGCTAGATTTATGCAACGCCTGCCGGATTCGTATGCATGCTGGCTATAGCGGCCGCGCAGAGCGAAAGTTTCGGTCGTGTCAGAACAGTGCAGCTGAAATTGGGCGCTCCCGAGACCTGAGTAAGCACGCTAGATTTATGCAACGCCTGCCGGATTCCTTTGCATGCTGGCTATAGCGGCCGCTCAGAGCGAAAGTTTCGGTCGTGTCAGAACAGCGCAGTTGAAATTGGGCGCTCCCGAAAACAGAGTAAGCACACTAGATTTATGCAACGCCAGCCAGATTCCTATGCATGCTGGCTATAGTGGCCGCGCAGAGCGAAAGTTTCGGTCGTGTCAGAACAGTGCAGCTGAAATTGGGCGCTCCCGAGACCTGAGTAAGCACGCTAGACTTATGCAACGCCTGCCGTATTCCTATGCATGCTGGCTATAGTGGCCGCGCAGAGCGAAAGTTTCGGTCGTGTCAGAACAGTGCAGCTGAAATTGGGCGCTCCCGAGACCAGAGTAAGCACGCTAGATTTATGCTACGCCTGCCGGATTCCTTTGCATGCTGGCTATAGCGGCCGCGCAGAGCGAAAGTTTCGGTCGTGTCAGAATAGTGCAGCTGACATTGGGCGCTCCCGAGACCTGAGTAAGCACGCTAGATTTATGCAACGCCAGCCGTATTCCTTTGCATGCTGGCTATAGCGGCCGCGCAGAGCGAAATTTTCGGTCGTGTCAGAACAGTGCAGCTGAAATTGGGCGCTCCTGAGACCTGAGTAAGCACACTAGATTTATGCAACGCCAGCCGTATTCCTATGCATGCTGGCTATAGTGGCCGCGCAGAGCGAAAGTTTCGGTCGTGTCAGAACAGTGCAGCTGAAATTGGGCGCTCCCGAGACCAGAGTAAGCACGCTAGATTTATGCTACGCCTGCCGGATTCCTTTGCATGCTGGCTATAGCGGCCGCGCAGAGCGAAAGTTTCGGTCGTGTCAGAACAGTGCAGCTGACATTGGGCGCTCCCGAGACCTGAGTAAGCACGCTAGATTTATGCAACGCCAGCCGGATTCCTTTGCATGCTGGCTATAGCGGCCGCGCAGAGCGAAAGTTTCGGTCGTGTCAGAACAGTGCAGCTGACATTGGGCGCTCCCGAGACCTGAGTAAGCACGCTAGATTTATGCAACGCCAGCCGTATTCCTATGCATGCTGGCTATAGTGGCCGCGCAGAGCGAAAGTTTCGGTCGTGTCAGAACAGTGCAGCTGAAATTGGGCGCTCCCGAGACCTGAGTAAGCACGCTAGATTTATGCAACGCCTGCCGGATTCGTATGCATGCCGGCTATAGCGGCCGCGCAGAGCGAAAGTTTCGGTCGTGTCAGAACAGTGCAGCTGAAATTGGGCGCTCCCGAGACCTGAGTAAGCACGCTAGATTTATTCAACGCCTGCCGGATTCCTATGCATGCTGGCTATAGCGGCCGCGCAGAGCGAAAGTTTCGGTCGTGTCAGAACAGTGCAGCTGAAATTGGGCGCTCCCAAGACCTGAGTAAGCACGCTAGATTTAAGCAACGCCATCCGGATTCCTATGCATGCTGGCTATAGCGGCCGCGCAGAGCGAAAGTTTCGGTCGTGTCAGAACAGTGCAGCTGAAATTAGGCACTCCCGAGACCTGAGTAAGCACGCTAGATTTATGCAACGCCTGCCGGATTCGTATGCATGCTGGCTATAGCGGCCGCGCAGAGCGAAAGTTTCGGTCGTGTCAGAACAGTGCAGTTGAAATTGGGCGCTCCCGAGACCAGAGTAAGCACGCTAGATTTATGCAACGCCAGCCGGATTCCTATGCATGCTGGCTATAGCGGCCGCGCAGAGCGAAAGTTTCGGTCGTGTCAGAACAGTGCAGCTGAAATTCGGCGCTCCCGAGACCTGAGTAAGCACGCTAGATTTATGCAACGCCTGCCGGATTCGTATGCATGCCGGCTATAGCGGCCGCGCAGAGCGAAAGTTTCGGTCGTGTCAGAAAAGTGCAGCTGAAATTGGGCGCTCCCGAGACCTGAGTAAGCACGCTAGATTTATGCAACGCCTGCCGGATTCCTATGCATGCTGGCTATAGCGGCCGCGCAGAGCGAGAGTTTCGGTCGTGTCAGAACAGTGCAGCTGAAATTGGGCGCTCCCGAGACCTGAGTAAGCACGCTAGATTTATGCAACGCCTGCCGGATTTGTATGCATGCCGGCTATAGCGGCCGCGCAGAGCGAAAGTTTCGGTCGTGTCAGAACAGTGCAGCTGACATTGGCCACTCCCGAGACCTGAGTAAGCACGCTAGATTTATGCAACGCCTGCCGGATTCCTATGCATGCTGGCTATAGCGGCCGCGCAGAGCGAGAGTTTCGGTCGTGTCAGAACAGTGCAGCTGAAATTGGGCGCTCCCGAGACCTGAGTAAGCACGCTAGATGTATACAACGCCTGCCGGATTCCTATGCATGCTGGCTATAGCGGCCGCGCAGAGCGAAAGTTTCGGTCGTGTCAGAACAGTGCCGCTGAAATTGGGCGCTCCCGAGACCTGAGTATGCACGCTAGATTTATGCAATGCGTGCCGGATTCGTATGCATGCCGGCTATAGCGGCCGCGCAGAGCGAAAGTTTCGGTCGTGACAGAACAGTGCAGCTGAAATTGGGCGCTCCCGAGACCTGAGTAAACACGCTAGATTTATGCATTGCCTGCCGGTTTCCTATGCATGCTGGCTATAGCGGTCGCGCAGAGCGAAATTTTCGGTCGTGTCAGAACAGTGCAGATGAAATTGGGCGCTCCCGAGACCTGAGTAAGCACGCTAGATTTATGCTACGCCTGCCGGATTCCTATGCATGCTGGCTATAGCGGCCGCGCAGAGCGAAAGTTTCGGTCGTGTCAGAACAGTGCAGCTGAAATTGGGCGCTCCCGAGACCTGAGTAAGCACGCTAGATTTATGCAACGCCTGCCGGATTCCTATGCATGATGGCTATAGCGGCCGCGCAGAGCGAAAGTTTCGGTCGTGTCAGAACAGTGCAGCTGAAATTGGGCGCTCCCGAGACCTCAGTAAGCACGCTAGATTTATGCAACGCCTGCCGGATTCCTATGCATGACGGCTATAGCGGCCGCGCAGAGCGAAAGTTTCGGTCGTTTCAGAACAGTGCAGCTGAAATTGGGCGCTCCCGAGACCTGAGTAAGCACGCTAGATTTATGCAACGCCAGCCGGATTCCTATGCATGCTGGCTATAGCGGCCGCGCAGAGCGAAAGTTTCGGTGGTGTCAGAACAGTGCAGCTGAAATTAGGCGCTCCCGAGACCTGAGTAAGCACGCTAGATTTATGCAACGCCTGCCGGATTCCTATGCATGCTGGCTATAGCGGCCGCGCAGAGCGAAAGTTTCGGTCGTGTCAGAACAGTGCAGTTGAAATTAGGCACTCCCGAGACCTGAGTAAGCACGCTAGATTTATGCAACGCCTGCCGGATTCGTATGCATGCTGGCTATAGCGGCCGCGCAGAGCGAAAGTTTCGGTCGTGTCAGAACAGTGCAGTTGAAATTGGGCGCTCCCGAGACCAGAGTAAGCACGCTAGATTTATGCAACGCCAGCCGTATTCCTTTGCATGCTGGCTATAGCGGCCGCGCAGAGCGAAAGTTTCGGTCGTGTCAGAACAGTGCAGCTGAAATTGGGCGCTCCTGAGACCTGAGTAAGCACACTAGATTTATGCAACGCCAGCCGTATTCCTATGCATGCTGGCTATAGTGGCCGCGCAGAGCGAAAGTTTCGGTCGTGTCAGAACAGTGCAGCTGAAATTGGGCGCTCCCGAGACCAGAGTAAGCACGCTAGATTTATGCTACGCCTGCCGGATTCCTTTGCATGCTGGCTATAGCGGCCGCGCAGAGCGAAAGTTTCGGTCGTGTCAGAACAGTGCAGCTGACATTGGGCGCTCCCGAGACCTGAGTAAGCACGCTAGATTTATGCAACGCCAGCCGTATTCCTATGCATGCTGGCTATAGTGGCCGCGCAGAGCGAAAGTTTCGGTCGTGTCAGAACAGTGCAGCTGAAATTGGGCGCTCCCGAGACCTGAGTAAGCACGCTAGATTTATGCAACGCCTGCGGATTCGTATGCATGCCGGCTATAGCGGCCGCGCAGAGCGAAAGTTTCGGTCGTGTCAGAACAGTGCAGCTGAAATTGGGCGCTCCCGAGACCTGAGTAAGCACGCTAGATTTATTCAACGCCTGCCGGATTCCTATGCATGCTGGCTATAGCGGCCGCGCAGAGCGAAAGTTTCGGTCGTGTCAGAACAGTGCAGCTGAAATTGGGCGCTCCCGAGACCTGAGTAAGCACGCTAGATTTAAGCAACGCCAGCCGGATTCCTATGCATGCTGGCTATAGCGGCCGCGCAGAGCGAAAGTTTCGGTCGTGTCAGAACAGTGCAGCTGAAATTAGGCGCTCCCGAGACCTGAGTAAGCACGCTAGATTTATGCAACGCCTGCCGGATTCGTATGCATGCTGGCTATAGCGGCCGCGCAGAGCGAAAGTTTCGGTCGTGTCAGAACAGTGCAGTTGAAATTGGGCGCTCCCGAGACCAGAGTAAGCACGCTAGATTTATGCAACGCCAGCCGGATTCCTATGCATGCTGGCTATAGCGGCCGCGCAGAGCGAAAGTTTCGGTCGTGTCAGAACAGTGCAGCTGAAATTCGGCGCTCCCGAGACCTGAGTAAGCACGCTAGATTTATGCAACGCCTGCCGGATTCGTATGCATGCCGGCTATAGCGGCCGCGCAGAGCGAAAGTTTCGGTCGTGTCAGAAAAGTGCAGCTGAAATTGGGCGCTCCCGAGACCTGAGTAAGCACGCTAGATTTATGCAACGCCTGCCGGATTCCTATGCATGCTGGCTATAGCGGCCGCGCAGAGCGAGAGTTTCGGTCGTGTCAGAACAGTGCAGCTGAAATTGGGCGCTCCCGAGACCTGAGTAAGCACGCTAGATTTATGCAACGCCTGCCGGATTTGTATGCATGCCGGCTATAGCGGCCGCGCAGAGCGAAAGTTTCGGTCGTGTCAGAACAGTGCAGCTGACATTGGCCGCTCCCGAGACCTGAGTAAGCACGCTAGATTTATGCAACGCCTGCCGGATTCCTATGCATGCTGGCTAAAGCGGCCGCGCAGAGCGAGAGTTTCGGTCGTGTCAGAACAGTGCAGCTGAAATTGGGCGCTCCCGAGACCTGAGTAAGCACGCTAGATGTATACAACGCCTGCCGGATTCCTATGCATGCTGGCTATAGCGGCCGCGCAGAGCGAAAGTTTCGGTCGTGTCAGAACAGTGCCGCTGAAATTGGGCGCTCCCGAGACCTGAGTATGCACGCTAGATTTATGCAATGCGTGCCGGATTCGTATGCATGCCGGCTATAGCGGCCGCGCAGAGCGAAAGTTTCGGTCGTGACAGAACAGTGCAGCTGAAATTGGGCGCTCCCGAGACCTGAGTAAACACGCTAGATTTATGCATTGCCTGCCGGTTTCCTATGCATGCTGGCTATAGCGGCCGCGCAGAGCGAAATTTTCGGTCGTGTCAGAACAGTGCAGATGAAATTGGGCGCTCCCGAGACCTGAGTAAGCACGCTAGATTTATGCTACGCCTGCCGGATTCCTATGCATGCTGGCTATAGCGGCCGCGCAGAGCGAAAGTTTCGGTCGTGTCAGAACAGTGCAGCTGAAATTGGGCGCTCCCGAGACCTGAGTAAGCACGCTAGATTTATGCAACGCCTGCCGGATTCCTATGCATGATGGCTATAGCGGCCGCGCAGAGCGAAAGTTTCGGTCGTGTCAGAACAGTGCAGCTGAAATTGGGCGCTCCCGAGACCTCAGTAAGCACGCTAGATTTATGCAACGCCAGCCGGATTCCTATGCATGCTGGCTATAGCGGCCGCGCAGAGCGAAAGTTTCGGTGGTGTCAGAACAGTGCAGTTGAAATTGGGCGCTCCCGAGACCAGAGTAAGCACGCTAGATTTATGCAACGCCAGCCGGATTCCTATACATGCTGGCTATAGCGGCCGCGCAGAGCGAAAGTTTCGGTCGTGTCAGAACAGTGCAGCTGAAATTCGGCGCTCCCGAGACCTGAGTAAGCACGCTAGATTTATGCAACGCCTGCCGGATTCGTATGCATGCCGGCTATAGCGGCCGCGCAGAGCGAAAGTTTCGGTCGTGTCAGAAAAGTGCAGCTGAAATTGGGCGCTCCCGAGACCTCAGTAAGCACGCTAGATTTATGCAACGCCAGCCGGATTCCTATGCATGCTGGCTATAGCGGCCGCGCAGAGCGAAAGTTTCGGTGGTGTCAGAACAGTGCAGTTGAAATTGGGCGCTCCCGAGAACAGAGTAAGCACGCTAGATTTATGCAACGCCAGCCGGATTCCTATACATGCTGGCTATAGCGGCCGCGCAGAGCGAAAGTTTCGGTCGTGTCAGAACAGTGCAGCTGACATTGGGCGCTCCCGAGACCTGAGTAAGCACGCTAGATTTATGCAACGCCAGCCGTATTCCTATGCATGCTGGCTATAGTGGCCGCGCAGAGCGAAAATTTCGGTCGTGTCAGAACAGTGCAGCTGAAATTGGGCGCTCCCGAGACCTGAGTAAGCACGCTAGATTTATGCAACGCCTGCCGGATTCCTATGCATGCTGGCTATAGCGGCCGCGCAGAGCGAAAGTTTCGGTCGTGTCAGAACAGAGCAGCTGAAATTGGGCGCTCCCGAGACCTGAGTAAGCACGCTAGATTTATGCAACGCCAGCCGGATTCCTATGCATGCTGGATATAGCGGCCGCGCAGATCGATAGTTTCGGACGTATCAGAACAGTGCAGCTGAAATTGGGCGCTCCCGAGACCTGAGTAAGCACGCTAGATTTATGCAACGCCTGCCGGATTCCTATGCATGCTGGCTATAGTGGCCGCGCAGAGCGAAAGTTTCGTTCGTGTCAGAACAGTGCAGCTGAAATTGGGCGCTCCCGAGACTTGAGTAAGCACGCTAGATTTATGCGACGCCAGCCGGATTCCTATGCATGCTGGCTATAGTGGCCGCGCAGAGCGAAAGTTTCGGTCGTGTCAGAACAGTGCAGCTGAAATTGGGCGCTCCCCAGACCTGAGTAAGCACGCTAGATTTAAGCAACGCCTGCCGGATTCGTATGCATGCCGGCTATAGCGGCCGCGCAGAGCGAAAGTTTCGGTCGTGTCAGAGCAGTGCAGCTGAAATTGGGCGCTCCCGAGACCTGAGTAAGCACGCTAGATTTATGCAACGCCTGCCGGATTCCTATGCATGCTTGCTATAGCGGCCGCGCAGAGCGAAAGTTTCGGTCGTGTCAGAACAGTGCAGCTGAAATTGGGCGCTCCCGAGACCTGAGTAAACACGCTAGATTTATGCAACGCCTGCCGGTTTCCTATGCATGCTTGCTATAGCGGCCGCGCAGAGCGAAGTTTCGGTCGTGACAGAACAGTGCAGCTGAAATTGGGCGCTCCCGAGACCTGAGTAAACACGCTAGATTTATGCAACGCCTGCCGGTTTCCTATGCATGCTTGCTATAGTGGCCGCGCAGAGCGAAAGTTTCGGTCGTGTCAGAACAGTGCAGCTGAAATTGGGCGCTCCCGAGACCTGAGTAAACACGCTAGATTTATGCAACGCCTGCCGGATTCCTATGCATGTTTGCTATAGCGGCCGCGCAGAGCGAAAGTTTCGGTCGTGACAGAACAGTGCAGCTGAAATTGGGCGCTCCCGAGACCTGAGTAAACACGCTAGATTTATGCAACGCCTGCCGGTTTCCTATGCATGCTTGCTATAGCGGCCGCGCAGAGCGAAAGTTTCGGTCGTGTCAGAACAGTGCAGCTGAAATTGGGCGCTCCCGAGACCTGAGTAAGCACGCTAGATTTATGCTACGCCTGCCGGATTCCTATGCATGCTGGCTGTAGCGGCCGCGCAGAGCGAAAGTTTCGGTCGTGTCAGAACAGTGCAGCTGAAATTGGGCACTCCCGAGACCTGAGTAAGCACGCTAGATTTATGCAACGCCTGCCGGATTCCTATGCATGACGGCTATAGCGGCCGTGCAGAGCGAAAGTTTCGGTCGTGTCAGAACAGTGCAGCTGAAATTGGGCGCTCCCGAGACCTGAGTAAGCACGCTAGATTTATGCAACGCCAGCCGGATTCCTATGCATGCTGGCTATAGCGGCCGCGCAGAGCGAAAGTTTCGGTCGTGTCAGAACAGTGCAGCTGAAATTAGGCGCTCCCGAGACCTGAGTAAGCACGCTAGATTTATGCAACGCCTGCCGGATTCCTATGCATGCTGGATATAGCGGCCGCGCCGAGCGAAAGTTTCGGTCGTGTCAGAACCGTGCAGTGGAAATTGGGCGCTCCCGAGAACAGAGTAAGCACGCTAGATTTATGCAACACCAGCCGGATTCCTATACATGCTGGCTATAGCGGCCGCGCAGAGCGAAAGTTTCGGTCGTGCCAGAACAGTGCAGCTGACATTGGGCGCTCCAGAGACCTGAGTAAGCACGCTAGATTTATGCAACGCCAGCCGTATTCCTATGCATGCTGTCTATAGTGGCCGCGCTGAGCGAAAATTTCGGTCGTGTCAGAAAAGTGCAGCTGAAATTGGGCGCTCCCGAGACCTGAGTAAGCACGCTAGATTTATGCAACGCCTGCCGGATTCCTATGCATGCTGGCTATAGCGGCCGCGCAGAGCGAAAGTTTCGGTCGTGTCAGAACAGTGCAGCTGAAATTGGGCGCTCCCGAGACCTGAGTAAGCACGCTAGATTTATGCAACGCCAGCCGGATTTCTATGCATGCTGGCTATAGCGGCCGCGCAGATCGAAAGTTTCGGTCGTATCAGAACAGTGCAGCTGAAATTGGGCGCTCCCGAGACCTGAGAAAACACGCTAGATTTATGCAACGCCTGCCGGTTTCCTATGCATGCTTGCTATAGCGGCCGCGCAGAGCGAAGTTTCGGTCGTGACAGAACAGTGCAGCTGAAATTGGGCGCTCCCGAGACCTGAGTAAACACGCTAGATTTATGCAACGCCTGCCGGTTTCCTATGCATGCTTGCTATAGTGGCCGCGCAGAGCGAAAGTTTCGGTCGTGTCAGAACAGTGCAGCTGAAATTGGGCGCTCCCGAGACCTGAGTAAACACGCTAGATTTATGCAACGCCTGCCGGATTCCTATGCATGTTTGCTATAGCGGCCGCGCAGAGCGAAAGTTTCGGTCGTGACAGAACAGTGCAGCTGAAATTGGGCGCTCCCGAGACCTGAGTAAACACGCTAGATTTATGCAACGCCTGCCGGTTTCCTATGCATGCTTGCTATAGCGGCCGCGCAGAGCGAAAGTTTCGGTCGTGTCAGAACAGTGCAGCTGAAATTGGGCGCTCCCGAGACCTGAGTAAGCACGCTAGATTTATGCTACGCCTGCCGGATTCCTATGCATGCTGGCTGTAGCGGCCGCGCAGAGCGAAAGTTTCGGTCGTGTCAGAACAGTGCAGCTGAAATTGGGCACTCCCGAGACCTGAGTAAGCACGCTAGATTTATGCAACGCCTGCCGGATTCCTATGCATGACGGCTATAGCGGCCGTGCAGAGCGAAAGTTTCGTTCGTGTCAGAACAGTGCAGCTGAAATTGGGCGCTCCCGAGACCTGAGTAAGCACGCTAGATTTATGCAACGCCAGCCGGATTCCTATGCATGCTGGCTATAGCGGCCGCGCAGAGCGAAAGTTTCGGTCGTGTCAGAACAGTGCAGCTGAAATTAGGCGCTCCCGAGACCTGAGTAAGCACGCTAGATTTATGCAACGCCTGCCGGATTACTATGCATGCTGGCTATAGCGGCCGCGCCGAGCGAAAGTTTCGGTCGTGTCAGAACCGTGCAGTGGAAATTGGGCGCTCCCGAGAACAGAGTAAGCACGCTAGATTTATGCAACACCAGCCGGATTCCTATACATGCTGGCTATAGCGGCCGCGCAGAGCGAAAGTTTCGGTCGTGCCAGAACAGTGCAGCTGACATTGGGCGCTCCAGAGACCTGAGTAAGCACGCTAGATTTATGCAACGCCAGCCGTATTCCTATGCATGCTGTCTATAGTGGCCGCGCTGAGCGAAAATTTCGGTCGTGTCAGAAAAGTGCAGCTGAAATTGGGCGCTCCCGAGACCTGAGTAAGCACGCTAGATTTATGCAACGCCTGCCGGATTCCTATGCATGCTGGCTATAGCGGCCGCGCAGAGCGAAAGTTTCGGTCGTGTCAGAACAGTGCAGCTGAAATTGGGCGCTCCCGAGACCTGAGTAAGCACGCTAGATTTATGCAACGCCAGCCGGATTCCTATGCATGCTGGCTATAGCGGCCGCGCAGATCGAAAGTTTCGGTCGTATCAGAACAGTGCAGCTGAAATTGGGCGCTCCCGAGACCTGAGTAAGCACGCTAGATTTATGCAACGCCTGCCGGATTCCTATGCATGCTGGCTATAGTGGCCGCGCAGAGCGAAAGTTTCGTTCGTGTCAGAACAGTGCAGCTGAAATTGGGCGCTCCCGAGACCTGAGTAAGCACGCTAGATTTATGGAACGCCTGCCGGATTCGTATGCATGCCGGCTATAGCGGCCGCGCAGAGCGAAAGTCTCGGTCGTGTCAGAAAAGTGCAGCTGAAATTGGGCGCTCCCGAGACCTGAGTAAGCACGCTAGATTTATGCAACGCCTGCCGGATTCCTATGCATGATGGCTATAGCGGCCGCGCAGAGCTAAAGTTTCGGTCGTGTCAGAACAGTGCTGCTGAAATTGGGCGCTCCCGAGACCTGAGTAAGCACGCTAGATTTATGCAACGCCAGCCGGGTTCCTATGCAGGCTGGCTATAGTGACCGAGCAGAGCGAAAGTTTCGGTCGTGTCAGAACAGTGCAGCTGCAATTGGGCGCTCCCGAGACCTGAGTAAGCACGCTATATTTATGCAACGCCTACCGGATTCCTATGCATGCTGGCTATAGCGGCCGCGCAGAGCGAAAGTTTCGGTCGTGTCAGAACAGTGCAGCTGAAATTGGGCGCTCCCGAGACCTGAGTAAGCACGCTAGATTTATGCAACGACAGCCGGATTCCTATGCATGCTGGCTATAGTGGCCGCGCAGAGCGAAAGTTTCGGTCGTGTCAGAACAGTGCAGCTGAAATTGGGCGCTCCCGAGACCTGAGTAAGCACGCTAGATTTAAGCAACGCCTGCCGGATTCGTATGCATGCCGGCTATATCGGCCGCGCAGAGCGAAAGCTTCGGTCGTGTCAGAACAGTGCAGCTGAAATTGGGCGCTCCCGAGACCTGAGTAAGCACGCTAGATTTATGCAACGCCTGCCGGATTCTATGCATGCTGGCTATAGCGGCCGCGCAGAGCGAGAGTTTCGGTCGTGTCAGAACAGTGCAGCTGAAATTGGCCGCTCCCGAGACCTGAGTAAGCACGCTAGATTTATGCAACGCCTGCCGGATTCCTATGCATGCTGGCTATAGCGGCCGCGCAGAGCGAGAGTTTCGGTCGTGTCAGAACAGTGCAGCTGAAATTGGGCGCTCCCGAGACCTGAGTAAGCACGCTAGATTTATACAACGCCTGCCGGATTCCTATGCATGCTGGCTATAGCGGCCGCGCAGAGCGAAAGTTTCGGTCGTGTCAGAACAGTGCAGCTGAAATTGGGCGCTCCCGAGACCTGAGTAAGCACGCTAGATTTATGTTACGCCTGCCGGATTCCTATGCATGCTGGCTATAGCGGCCGCGCAGAGCGAAAGTTTCGGTCGTGTCAGAACAGTGCAGCTGAAATTGGGCGCTCCCGAGACCTGAGTAAGCACGCTAGATTTATGCAACGCCTGCCGGATTCCTTTGCATGCTGGCTATAGCGGCCGCGCAGAGCGAAAGTTTCGGTCGTGTCAGAACAGTGCAGTTGAAATTGGGCGCTCCCGAGAACAGAGTAAGCACACTAGATTTATGCAACGCCAGCCGGATTCCTATACATGCTGGCTATAGCGGCCGCGCAGAGCGAAAGTTTCGGTCGTGTCAGAACACTGCAGCTGAAATTGGGCGCTCCCGAGACCTGAGTAAGCACGCTAGATTTATGCAACGCCAGCCGTATTCCTATGCATGCTGGCTATAGTGGCCGCGCAGAGCGAAAATTTCGGTCGTGTCAGAACAGTGCAGCTGAAATTGGGCGCTCCCGAGACCTGAGTAAGCACGCTAGATTTATGCAACGCCTGCCGGATTCCTATGCATGCTGGCTATAGCGGCCGCGCAGAGCGAAAGTTTCGGTCGTGTCAGAACAGAGCAGCTGAAATTGGGCGCTCCCGAGACCTGAGTAAGCACGCTAGATTTATGCAACGCCAGCCGGATTCCTATGCATGCTGGATATAGCGGCCGCGCAGATCGATAGTTTCGGACGTATCAGAACAGTGCAGCTGAAATTGGGCGCTCCCGAGACCTGAGTAAGCACGCTAGATTTATGCAACGCCTGCCGGATTCCTATGCATGCTGGCTATAGTGGCCGCGCAGAGCGAAAGTTTCGTTCGTGTCAGAACAGTGCAGCTGAAATTGGGCGCTCCCGAGACTTGAGTAAGCACGCTAGATTTATGCGACGCCAGCCGGATTCCTATGCATGCTGGCTATAGTGGCCGCGCAGAGCGAAAGTTTCGGTCGTGTCAGAACAGTGCAGCTGAAATTGGGCGCTCCCCAGACCTGAGTAAGCACGCTAGATTTAAGCAACGCCTGCCGGATTCGTATGCATGCCGGCTATAGCGGCCGCGCAGAGCGAAAGTTTCGGTCGTGTCAGAGCAGTGCAGCTGAAATTGGGCGCTCCCGAGACCTGAGTAAGCACGCTAGATTTATGCAACGCCTGCCGGATTCCTATGCATGCTTGCTATAGCGGCCGCGCAGAGCGAAAGTTTCGGTCGTGTCAGAACAGTGCAGCTGAAATTGGGCGCTCCCGAGACCTGAGTAAACACGCTAGATTTATGCAACGCCTGCCGGTTTCCTATGCATGCTTGCTATAGCGGCCGCGCAGAGCGAAGTTTCGGTCGTGACAGAACAGTGCAGCTGAAATTGGGCGCTCCCGAGACCTGAGTAAACACGCTAGATTTATGCAACGCCTGCCGGTTTCCTATGCATGCTTGCTATAGTGGCCGCGCAGAGCGAAAGTTTCGGTCGTGTCAGAACAGTGCAGCTGAAATTGGGCGCTCCCGAGACCTGAGTAAACACGCTAGATTTATGCAACGCCTGCCGGATTCCTATGCATGTTTGCTATAGCGGCCGCGCAGAGCGAAAGTTTCGGTCGTGACAGAACAGTGCAGCTGAAATTGGGCGCTCCCGAGACCTGAGTAAACACGCTAGATTTATGCAACGCCTGCCGGTTTCCTATGCATGCTTGCTATAGCGGCCGCGCAGAGCGAAAGTTTCGGTCGTGTCAGAACAGTGCAGCTGAAATTGGGCGCTCCCGAGACCTGAGTAAGCACGCTAGATTTATGCTACGCCTGCCGGATTCCTATGCATGCTGGCTGTAGCGGCCGCGCAGAGCGAAAGTTTCGGTCGTGTCAGAACAGTGCAGCTGAAATTGGGCACTCCCGAGACCTGAGTAAGCACGCTAGATTTATGCAACGCCTGCCGGATTCCTATGCATGACGGCTATAGCGGCCGTGCAGAGCGAAAGTTTCGGTCGTGTCAGAACAGTGCAGCTGAAATTGGGCGCTCCCGAGACCTGAGTAAGCACGCTAGATTTATGCAACGCCAGCCGGATTCCTATGCATGCTGGCTATAGCGGCCGCGCAGAGCGAAAGTTTCGGTCGTGTCAGAACAGTGCAGCTGAAATTAGGCGCTCCCGAGACCTGAGTAAGCACGCTAGATTTATGCAACGCCTGCCGGATTCCTATGCATGCTGGATATAGCGGCCGCGCCGAGCGAAAGTTTCGGTCGTGTCAGAACCGTGCAGTGGAAATTGGGCGCTCCCGAGAACAGAGTAAGCACGCTAGATTTATGCAACACCAGCCGGATTCCTATACATGCTGGCTATAGCGGCCGCGCAGAGCGAAAGTTTCGGTCGTGCCAGAACAGTGCAGCTGACATTGGGCGCTCCAGAGACCTGAGTAAGCACGCTAGATTTATGCAACGCCAGCCGTATTCCTATGCATGCTGTCTATAGTGGCCGCGCTGAGCGAAAATTTCGGTCGTGTCAGAAAAGTGCAGCTGAAATTGGGCGCTCCCGAGACCTGAGTAAGCACGCTAGATTTATGCAACGCCTGCCGGATTCCTATGCATGCTGGCTATAGCGGCCGCGCAGAGCGAAAGTTTCGGTCGTGTCAGAACAGTGCAGCTGAAATTGGGCGCTCCCGAGACCTGAGTAAGCACGCTAGATTTATGCAACGCCAGCCGGATTCCTATGCATGCTGGCTATAGCGGCCGCGCAGATCGAAAGTTTCGGTCGTATCAGAACAGTGCAGCTGAAATTGGGCGCTCCCGAGACCTGAGTAAACACGCTAGATTTATGCAACGCCTGCCGGTTTCCTATGCATGCTTGCTATAGCGGCCGCGCAGAGCGAAGTTTCGGTCGTGACAGAACAGTGCAGCTGAAATTGGGCGCTCCCGAGACCTGAGTAAACACGCTAGATTTATGCAACGCCTGCCGGTTTCCTATGCATGCTTGCTATAGTGGCCGCGCAGAGCGAAAGTTTCGGTCGTGTCAGAACAGTGCAGCTGAAATTGGGCGCTCCCGAGACCTGAGTAAACACGCTAGATTTATGCAACGCCTGCCGGATTCCTATGCATGTTTGCTATAGCGGCCGCGCAGAGCGAAAGTTTCGGTCGTGACAGAACAGTGCAGCTGAAATTGGGCGCTCCCGAGACCTGAGTAAACACGCTAGATTTATGCAACGCCTGCCGGTTTCCTATGCATGCTTGCTATAGCGGCCGCGCAGAGCGAAAGTTTCGGTCGTGTCAGAACAGTGCAGCTGAAATTGGGCGCTCCCGAGACCTGAGTAAGCACGCTAGATTTATGCTACGCCTGCCGGATTCCTATGCATGCTGGCTGTAGCGGCCGCGCAGAGCGAAAGTTTCGGTCGTGTCAGAACAGTGCAGCTGAAATTGGGCACTCCCGAGACCTGAGTAAGCACGCTAGATTTATGCAACGCCTGCCGGATTCCTATGCATGACGGCTATAGCGGCCGTGCAGAGCGAAAGTTTCGTTCGTGTCAGAACAGTGCAGCTGAAATTGGGCGCTCCCGAGACCTGAGTAAGCACGCTAGATTTATGCAACGCCAGCCGGATTCCTATGCATGCTGGCTATAGCGGCCGCGCAGAGCGAAAGTTTCGGTCGTGTCAGAACAGTGCAGCTGAAATTAGGCGCTCCCGAGACCTGAGTAAGCACGCTAGATTTATGCAACGCCTGCCGGATTACTATGCATGCTGGCTATAGCGGCCGCGCCGAGCGAAAGTTTCGGTCGTGTCAGAACCGTGCAGTGGAAATTGGGCGCTCCCGAGAACAGAGTAAGCACGCTAGATTTATGCAACACCAGCCGGATTCCTATACATGCTGGCTATAGCGGCCGCGCAGAGCGAAAGTTTCGGTCGTGCCAGAACAGTGCAGCTGACATTGGGCGCTCCAGAGACCTGAGTAAGCACGCTAGATTTATGCAACGCCAGCCGTATTCCTATGCATGCTGTCTATAGTGGCCGCGCTGAGCGAAAATTTCGGTCGTGTCAGAAAAGTGCAGCTGAAATTGGGCGCTCCCGAGACCTGAGTAAGCACGCTAGATTTATGCAACGCCTGCCGGATTCCTATGCATGCTGGCTATAGCGGCCGCGCAGAGCGAAAGTTTCGGTCGTGTCAGAACAGTGCAGCTGAAATTGGGCGCTCCCGAGACCTGAGTAAGCACGCTAGATTTATGCAACGCCAGCCGGATTCCTATGCATGCTGGCTATAGCGGCCGCGCAGATCGAAAGTTTCGGTCGTATCAGAACAGTGCAGCTGAAATTGGGCGCTCCCGAGACCTGAGTAAGCACGCTAGATTTATGCAACGCCTGCCGGATTCCTATGCATGCTGGCTATAGTGGCCGCGCAGAGCGAAAGTTTCGTTCGTGTCAGAACAGTGCAGCTGAAATTGGGCGCTCCCGAGACCTGAGTAAGCACGCTAGATTTATGGAACGCCTGCCGGATTCGTATGCATGCCGGCTATAGCGGCCGCGCAGAGCGAAAGTCTCGGTCGTGTCAGAAAAGTGCAGCTGAAATTGGGCGCTCCCGAGACCTGAGTAAGCACGCTAGATTTATGCAACGCCTGCCGGATTCCTATGCATGATGGCTATAGCGGCCGCGCAGAGCTAAAGTTTCGGTCGTGTCAGAACAGTGCAGCTGAAATTGGGCGCTCCCGAGACCTGAGTAAGCACGCTAGATTTATGCAACGCCAGCCGGGTTCCTATGCAGGCTGGCTATAGTGACCGCGCAGAGCGAAAGTTTCGGTCGTGTCAGAACAGTGCAGCTGCAATTGGGCGCTCCCGAGACCTGAGTAAGCACGCTATATTTATGCAACGCCTACCGGATTCCTATGCATGCTGGCTATAGCGGCCGCGCAGAGCGAAAGTTTCGGTCGTGTCAGAACAGTGCAGCTGAAATTGGGCGCTCCCGAGACCTGAGTAAGCACGCTAGATTTATGCAACGACAGCCGGATTCCTATGCATGCTGGCTATAGTGGCCGCGCAGAGCGAAAGTTTCGGTCGTGTCAGAACAGTGCAGCTGAAATTGGGCGCTCCCGAGACCTGAGTAAGCACGCTAGATTTAAGCAACGCCTGCCGGATTCGTATGCATGCCGGCTATATCGGCCGCGCAGAGCGAAAGCTTCGGTCGTGTCAGAACAGTGCAGCTGAAATTGGGCGCTCCCGAGACCTGAGTAAGCACGCTAGATTTATGCAACGCCTGCCGGATTCTATGCATGCTGGCTATAGCGGCCGCGCAGAGCGAGAGTTTCGGTCGTGTCAGAACAGTGCAGCTGAAATTGGCCGCTCCCGAGACCTGAGTAAGCACGCTAGATTTATGCAACGCCTGCCGGATTCCTATGCATGCTGGCTATAGCGGCCGCGCAGAGCGAGAGTTTCGGTCGTGTCAGAACAGTGCAGCTGAAATTGGGCGCTCCCGAGACCTGAGTAAGCACGCTAGATTTATACAACGCCTGCCGGATTCCTATGCATGCTGGCTATAGCGGCCGCGCAGAGCGAAAGTTTCGGTCGTGTCAGAACAGTGCAGCTGAAATTGGGCGCTCCCGAGACCTGAGTAAGCACGCTAGATTTATGTTACGCCTGCCGGATTCCTATGCATGCTGGCTATAGCGGCCGCGCAGAGCGAAAGTTTCGGTCGTGTCAGAACAGTGCAGCTGAAATTGGGCGCTCCCGAGACCTGAGTAAGCACGCTAGATTTATGCAACGCCTGCCGGATTCCTTTGCATGCTGGCTATAGCGGCCGCGCAGAGCGAAAGTTTCGGTCGTGTCAGAACAGTGCAGTTGAAATTGGGCGCTCCCGAGAACAGAGTAAGCACACTAGATTTATGCAACGCCAGCCGGATTCCTATACATGCTGGCTATAGCGGCCGCGCAGAGCGAAAGTTTCGGTCGTGTCAGAACACTGCAGCTGAAATTGGGCGCTCCCGAGACCTGAGTAAGCACGCTAGATTTATACAACGCCTGCCGGATTCCTATGCATGCTGGCTATAGCGGCCGCGCAGAGCGAAAGTTTCGGTCGTGTCAGAACAGTGCAGCTGAAATTGGGCGCTCCCGAGACCTGAGTAAGCACGCTAGATTTATGTTACGCCTGCCGGATTCCTATGCATGCTGGCTATAGCGGCCGCGCAGAGCGAAAGTTTCGGTCGTGTCAGAACAGTGCAGCTGAAATTGGGCGCTCCCGAGACCTGAGTAAGCACGCTAGATTTATGCAACGCCTGCCGGATTCCTTTGCATGCTGGCTATAGCGGCCGCGCAGAGCGAAAGTTTCGGTCGTGTCAGAACAGTGCAGCTGACATTGGGCGCTCCCGAGACCTGAGTAAGCACGCTAGATTTATGCAACGCCAGCCGTATTCCTATGCATGCTGGCTATAGTGGCCGCGCAGAGCGAAAGTTTCGGTCGTGTCAGAACAGTGCAGCTGAAATTGGGCGCTCCCGAGACCAGAGTGAGCACGCTATATTTATGCAACGCCTGCCGGATTCCTATGCATGCTGGCAATAGCGGCCGCGCAGAGCGAAAGTTTCGGTCGTGTCAGAACAGTGCAGCTGAAATTGGGCGCTCCCGAGACCTGAGTAAGCACGCTAGATTTATGCAACGCCTGCCGGATTCCTATGCATGCTGGCTATAGTGGCCGCGCAGAGCGAAAGTTTCGTTCGTGTCAGAACAGTGCAGCTGAAATTGGGCGCTCCCGAGACCTAAGTAAGCACGCTAGATTTATGCAACGCCTGCCGGATTCGTGTGCATGCCGGCTATATAGCGCCGCGCAGAGCGAGAGTTTCGGTCGTGTCAGAACAGTGCAGCTGAAATTGGGCGCTCCCGAGACCTGAGTAAGCACGCTAGATTTATACAACGCCTGCCGGATTCCTATGCATGCTGGCTATAGTGGCCGCGCAGAGCGAAAGTTTCGGTCGTGTCAGAACAGTGCAGCTGAAATTGGCCGCTCCCGACACCTGAATAAGCACGCTAGATATATGCAACGCCTGCCGGATTCCTATGCATGCTGGCTATAGCGGCTGCGCAGAGCGAGAGTTTCGGTCGTGTCAGAACAGTGCAGCTGAAATTGGGCGCTCCCGAGACCTGAGTAAGCACGCTAGATTTATGCAATGCGTGCCGGATTCGTATGCATGCCGGCTATAGCGGCCGCGCAGAGCGAAAGTTTCGGTCGTGTCAGAACAGTGCAGCTGAAATTGGGCGCTCCCGAGACCTGAGTAAGCACGCTAGATTTATGCTACGCCTGCCGGATTCCTATGCATGCTGGCTATAGCGGCCGCGCAGAGCGAAAGTTTCGGTCGTGTCAGAACAGTGCGGCTGAAATTGGGCGCTCCCGAGACCTGAGTAAGCACGCTAGATTTATGCAACGCCTGCCGGATTCCTTTGCATGCTGGCTATAGCGGCCGCTCAGAGCGAAAGTTTCGGTCGTGTCAGAACAGCGCAGTTGAAATTGGGCGCTCCCGAAAACAGAGTAAGCACACTAGATTTATGCAACGCCAGCCAGATTCCTATGCATGCTGGCTATAGTGGCCGCGCAGAGCGAAAGTTTCGGTCGTGTCAGAACAGTGCAGCTGAAATTGGGCGCTCCCGAGACCTGAGTAAGCACGCTAGATTTATGCAACGCCAGCCGTATTCCTATGCATGCTGGCTATAGTGGCCGCGCAGAGCGAAAGTTTCGGTCGTGTCAGAACAGTGCAGCTGAAATTGGGCGCTCCCAAGACCTGAGTAAGCACGCTAGATTTATGCAACGCCAGCCGGATTCTTATGCATGCTGGCTATAGCGGCCGCGCAGAGCGAAAGTTTCGGTCGTGTCAGGAAAGTGCAGCTGAAATTGGGCACTCCCGAGACCTGAGTAAGCACGCTAGATTTATGCAACGCCTGCCGGATTCCTATGCATGACGGCTATAGCGGCCGCGCAGAGCGAAAGTTTCGGTCGTGTCAGAACAGTGCAGCTGAAATTGGGCGCTCCCGAGACCTGAGTAAGCACGCTAGATTTATGCAACGCCAGCCGGATTCCTATGCATGACGGCTATAGCGGCCGCGCAGAGCGAAAGTTTCGGTCGTGTCAGAACAGTGCAGCTGAAATTGGGCACTCCCGAGACCTGAGTAAGCACGCTAGATTTATGCAACGCCTGCCGGATTCCTATGCATGACGGCTATAGCGGCCGCGCAGAGCGAAAGTTTCGGTCGTGTCAGAACAGTGCAGCTGAAATTGGGCGCTCCCGAGACCTGAGTAAGCACGCTAGATTTATGCAACGCCTGCCGGATTCCTATGCATGACGGCTATAGCGGCCGCGCAGAGCGAAAGTTTCGGTCGTGTCAGAACAGTGCAGCTGAAATTGGGCACTCCCGAGACCTGAGTAAGCACGCTAGATTTATGCAACGCCTGCCGGATTCCTATGCATGACGGCTATAGCGGCCGCGCAGAGCGAAAGTTTCGGTCGTGTCAGAACAGTGCAGCTGAAATTGGGCGCTCCCGAGACCTGAGTAAGCACGCTAGATTTATGCAACGCCTGCCGGATTCCTATGCATGACGGCTATAGCGGCCGCGCAGAGCGAAAGTTTCGGTCGTGTCAGAACAGTGCAGCTGAAATTGGGCACTCCCGAGACCTGAGTAAGCACGCTAGATTTATGCAACGCCAGCCGGATTCCTATGCATGACGGCTATAGCGGCCGCGCAGAGCGAAAGTTTCGGTCGTGTCAGAACAGTGCAGCTGAAATTGGGCACTCCCGAGACCTGAGTAAGCACGCTAGATTTATGCAACGCCTGCCGGATTCCTATGCATGACGGCTATAGCGGCCGCGCGGAGCGAAAGTTTCGGTCGTGTCAGAACAGTGCAGCTGAAATTGGGCGCTCCCGAGACCTGAGTAAGCACGCTAGATTTATGCAACGCCTGCCGGATTCCTATGCATGACGGCTATAGCGGCCGCGCAGAGCGAAAGTTTCGGTCGTGTCAGAACAGTGCAGCTGAAATTAGGCGCTCCCGAGACCTGAGTAAGCACGCTAGATTTATGCAACGCCTGCCGGATTCCTATGCATGCTGGCTATAGCGGCCGCGCAGAGCGAAAGTTTCGGTCGTGTCAGAACAGTGCAGTTGAAATTGGGCGCTCCGGAGAACAGAGTAAGCACACTAGATTTATGCAACGCCAGCCGGATTCCTATACATGCTGGCTATAGCGGCCGCGCAGAGCGAAAGTTTCGGTCGTGTCAGAACAGTGCAGCTGAAATTGGGCGCTCCCGAGACCAGAGTAAGCACGCTAGATTTATGCAACGCCAGCCGGATTCCTATGCATGCTGGCTATAGTGGCCGCGCAGAGCGAAAGCCTCGGTCGTGTCAGAACAGTGCAGCTGAAATTGGGCGCTCCCGAGACCTGAGTAAGCACGCTAGATTTATGCAACGCCTGCCGGATTCCTATGCATGCTGGCTATAGCGGCCGCGCAGAGCTAAAGTTTCGGTCGTGTCAGAACAGTGCAGCTGAAATTGGGCGCTCCCAAGACCTGAGTAAGCGCGCTAGATTTATGCAACGCCAGCCGGATTCTTATGCATGATGGCTATAGTGGCCGCGCAGAGCGAAAGTTTCGGTCGTGTCAGAACAGTGCACCTGAAATTGGGCGCTCCCGAGACCTGAGTAAGCACGCTAGATTTATGCAACGCCTGCCGGATTCCTGTGCATGCTGGCTATAGCAGCCGCGCAGAGCGAAAGTTTCGGTCGTGTCAGAACAGTGCAGCTGAAATTGGGCGCTCCCGAGACCTGAGTAAGCACGCTAGATTTATGCAACGCCTGCCGGATTCCTATGCATGCTGGCTATAGCGGCCGCGCAGAGCGAGAGTTTCGGTCGTGTCAGAACAGTGCAGCTGAAATTGGGCGCTCCCGAGACCTGAGTAGGCACGCTAGATTTATACAACGCCTGCCGGATTCCTATGCATGCTGGCTATAGTGGCCGCGCAGAGCGAAAGTTTCGGTCGTGTCAGAAGAGTGCAGCTGAAATTGGGCGCTCCCGAGACCTGAGTAAGCACGCTAGATTTATACAACGCCTGCCGGATTCCTATGCATGCTGGCTATAGTGGCCGCGCAGAGCGAATGTTTCGGTCGTGTCAGAAGAGTGCAGCTGAAATTGGGCGCTCCCGAGACCTGAGTAAGCACGCTAGATTTAAGCAACGAACGCCTGCCGGATTCGTATGCATGCCGGCTATAGCGGCCGCGCAGAGCGAAAGTTTCGGTCGTGTCAGAACAGTGCAGCTGAAATTGGGCGCTCCCGAGACCTGAGTAAGCACGCTAGATTTATACAACGCCTGCCATTTTCCTATGCATGCTGGCTATAGCGGCCGCGCAGAGCGAAAGTTTCGGTCGTGTCAGAACAGTGCAGCTGAAATTGGGCACTCCCGAGACCTGAGTAAGCACGCTAGATTTATGCAACGCCAGCCGGATTCCTATGCATGACGGCTATAGCGGCCGCGCAGAGCGAAAGTTTCGGTCGTGTCAGAACAGTGCAGCTGAAATTGGGCACTCCCGAGACCTGAGTAAGCACGCTAGATTTATGCAACGCCTGCCGGATTCCTATGCATGACGGCTATAGCGGCCGCGCGGAGCGAAAGTTTCGGTCGTGTCAGAACAGTGCAGCTGAAATTGGGCGCTCCCGAGACTTGAGTAAGCACGCTAGATTTATGCAACGCCTGCCGGATTCCTATGCATGACGGCTATAGCGGCCGCGCAGAGCGAAAGTTTCGGTCGTGTCAGAACAGTGCAGCTGAAATTAGGCGCTCCCGAGACCTGAGTAAGCACGCTAGATTTATGCAACGCCTGCCGGATTCCTATGCATGCTGGCTATAGCGGCCGCGCAGAGCGAAAGTTTCGGTCGTGTCAGAACAGTGCAGTTGAAATTGGGCGCTCCGGAGAACAGAGTAAGCACACTAGATTTATGCAACGCCAGCCGGATTCCTATACATGCTGGCTATAGCGGCCGCGCAGAGCGAAAGTTTCGGTCGTGTCAGAACAGTGCAGCTGAAATTGGGCGCTCCCGAGACCAGAGTAAGCACGCTAGATTTATGCAACGCCAGCCGGATTCCTATGCATGCTGGCTATAGTGGCCGCGCAGAGCGAAAGCCTCGGTCGTGTCAGAACAGTGCAGCTGAAATTGGGCGCTCCCGAGACCTGAGTAAGCACGCTAGATTTATACAACGCCTGCCGGATTCCTATGCATGCTGGCTATAGCGGCCGCGCAGAGCTAAAGTTTCGGTCGTGTCAGAACAGTGCAGCTGAAATTGGGCGCTCCCAAGACCTGAGTAAGCACGCTAGATTTATGCAACGCCAGCCGGATTCTTATGCATGATGGCTATAGTGGCCGCGCAGAGCGAAAGTTTCGGTCGTGTCAGAACAGTGCACCTGAAATTGGGCGCTCCCGAGACCTGAGTAAGCACGCTAGATTTATGCAACGCCTGCCGGATTCCTGTGCATGCTGGCTATAGCAGCCGCGCAGAGCGAAAGTTTCGGTCGTGTCAGAACAGTGCAGCTGAAATTGGGCGCTCCCGAGACCTGAGTAAGCACGCTAGATTTATGCAACGCCTGCCGGATTCCTATGCATGCTGGCTATAGCGGCCGCGCAGAGCGAGAGTTTCGGTCGTGTCAGAACAGTGCAGCTGAAATTGGGCGCTCCCGAGACCTGAGTAGGCACGCTAGATTTATACAACGCCTGCCGGATTCCTATGCATGCTGGCTATAGTGGCCGCGCAGAGCGAAAGTTTCGGTCGTGTCAGAAGAGTGCAGCTGAAATTGGGCGCTCCCGAGACCTGAGTAAGCACGCTAGATTTATACAACGCCTGCCGGATTCCTATGCATGCTGGCTATAGTGGCCGCGCAGAGCGAAAGTTTCGGTCGTGTCAGAAGAGTGCAGCTGAAATTGGGCGCTCCCGAGACCTGAGTAAGCACGCTAGATTTAAGCAACGAACGCCTGCCGGATTCGTATGCATGCCGGCTATAGCGGCCGCGCAGAGCGAAAGTTTCGGTCGTGTCAGAACAGTGCAGCTGAAATTGGGCGCTCCCGAGACCTGAGTAAGCACGCTAGATTTATACAACGCCTGCCATTTTCCTATGCATGCTGGCTATAGCGGCCGCGCAGAGCGAAAGTTTCGGTCGTGTCAGAACAGTGCAGCTGAAATTGGGCGCTCCCGAGACCTGAGTAAGCACGCTAGATTTATGCTACGCCTGCCGGATTCCTATGCATGCTGGCTCTAGCGGCCGCGCAGAGCGAAAGTTTCGGTCGTGTCAGAACAGTGCAGCTGAAATTGGGCGCTCCCGAGACCTGAGTAAGCACGCTAGATTTATGCTACGCCTGCCGGATTCCTTTGCATGTTGGCTATAGCGGCCGCGGAGAGCGAAAGTTTCGGTCGTGTCAGAACAGTGCAGCTGAAATTGGGCACTCCCGAGACCTGAGTAAGCACGCTAGATTTATGCAACGCCTGCCGGATTCCTATGCATGACGGCTATAGCGGCCGCGCAGAGCGAAAGTTTCGGTCGTGTCAGAACAGTGCAGCTGAAATTGGGCGCTCCCGAGACCTGAGTAAGCACGATAGATTTATGCAACGCCAGCCGGATTACTATGCATGCTGGCTATAGCGGCCGCGCAGAGCGAAAGTTTCGGTCGTGTCAGGAAAGTGCAGCTGAAATTGGGCACTCCCGAGACCTGAGTAAGCACGCTAGATTTATGCAACGCCAGCCGGATTCCTATGCATGACGGCTATAGCGGCCGCGCAGAGCGAAAGTTTCGGTCGTGTCAGAACAGTGCAGCTGAAATTGGGCGCTCCCGAGACCTGAGTAAGCACGCTAGATTTATGCAACGCCAGCCGGATTCCTATGCATGACGGCTATAGCGGCCGCGCAGAGCGAAAGTTTCGGTCGTGTCAGAACAGTGCAGCTGAAATTGGGCACTCCCGAGACCTGAGTAAGCACGCTAGATTTATGCAACGCCTGCCGGATTCCTATGCATGACGGCTATAGCGGCCGCGCAGAGCGAAAGTTTCGGTCGTGTCAGAACAGTGCAGCTGAAATTGGGCGCTCCCGAGACCTGAGTAAGCACGCTAGATTTATGCAACGCCTGCCGGATTCCTATGCATGACGGCTATAGCGGCCGCGCAGAGCGAAAGTTTCGGTCGTGTCAGAACAGTGCAGCTGAAATTAGGCGCTCCCGAGACCTGAGTAAGCACGCTAGATTTATGCAACGCCTGCCGGATTCCTATGCATGCTGGCTATAGCGGCCGCGCAGAGCGAAAGTTTCGGTCGTGTCAGAACAGTGCAGTTGAAATTGGGCGCTCCCGAGAACAGAGTAAGCACACTAGATTTATGCAACGCCAGCCGGATTCCTATACATGCTGGCTATAGCGGCCGCGCAGAGCGAAAGTTTCGGTCGTGTCAGAACAGTGCAGCTGAAATTGGGCGCTCCCGAGACCTGAGTAAGCACGCTAGATTTATGCAACGCCAGCCGGATTCCTATGCATGCTGGCTATAGTGGCCGCGCAGAGCGAAAGCCTCGGTCGTGTCAGAACAGTGCAGCTGAAATTGGGCGCTCCCGAGACCTGAGTAAGCACGCTAGATTTATGCAACGCCTGCCGGATTCATATGCATGCTGGCTATAGCGGCCGCGCAGAGCTAAAGTTTCGGTCGTGTCAGAACAGTGCAGCTGAAATTGGGCGCTCCCAAGACCTGAGTAAGTACGCTAGATTTATGCAACGCCAGCCGGATTCTTATGCATGATGGCTATAGTGGCCGCGCAGAGCGAAAGTTTCGGTCGTGTCAGAACAGTGCACCTGAAATTGGGCGCTCCCGAGACCTGAGTAAGCACGCTAGATTTATACAACGCCTGCCATTTTCCTATGCATGCTGGCTATAGCGGCCGCGCAGAGCGAAAGTTTCGGTCGTGTCAGAACAGTGCAGCTGAAATTGGGCGCTCCCGAGACCTGAGTAAGCACGCTAGATTTATGCAACGCCTGCCGGATTCCTATGCATGCTGGCTATAGTGGCCGCGCAGAGCGAAAGTTTCGGTCGTGTCAGAAGAGTGCAGCTGAAATTGGGCGCTCCCGAGACCTGAGTAAGCACGCTAGATTTAAGCAACGAACGCCTGCCGAATTCGTATGCATGCCGGCTATAGCGGCCGCGCAGAGCGAAAGTTTCGGTCGTGTCAGAACAGTGCAGCTGAAATTGGGCGCTCCCGAGACCTGAGTAAGCACGCTAGATTTATGCAACGCCTGCCGGATTCCTATGCATCCTGGCTATAGCGGCCGCGCAGAGCGAGAGTTTCGGTCGTGTCAGAACAGTGCAGCTGAAATTGGGCGCTCCCGAGACCTGAGTAAGCACGCTAGATTTATACAACGCCTGCCATTTTCCTATGCATGCTGGCTATAGCGGCCGCGCAGAGCGAAAGTTTCGGTCGTGTCAGAACAGTGCAGCTGAAATTGGGCGCTCCCGAGACCTGAGTAAGCACGCTAGATTTATGCAACGCCTGCCGGATTCCTATGCATGCTGGCTATAGCGGCCGCGCAGAGCGAGAGTTTCGGTCGTGTCAGAACAGTGCAGCTGAAATTGGGCGCTCCCGAGACCTGAGTAGGCACGCTAGATTTATACAACGCCTGCCGGAATCCTATGCATGCTGGCTATAGTGGCCGCGCAGAGCGAAAGTTTCGGTCGTGTCAGAAGAGTGCAGCTGAAATTGGGCGCTCCCGAGACCTGAGTAAGCACGCTAGATTTAAGCAACGAACGCCTGCCGAATTCGTATGCATGCCGGCTATAGCGGCCGCGCAGAGCGAAAGTTTCGGTCGTGTCAGAACAGTGCAGCTGAAATTGGGCGCTCCCGAGACCTGAGTAAGCACGCTAGATTTATGCAACGCCTGCCGGATTCCTATGCATCCTGGCTATACAGAGCGAGAGTTTCGGTCGTGTCAGAACAGTGCAGCTGAAATTGGGCGCTCCCGAGACCTGAGTAAGCACGCTAGATTTATACAACGCCTGCCATTTTCCTATGCATGCTGGCTATAGCGGCCGCGCAGAGCGAAAGTTTCGGTCGTGTCAGAACAGTGCAGCTGAAATTGGGCGCTCCCGAGACCTGAGTAAGCACGCTAGATTTATGCTACGCCTGCCGGATTCCTATGCATGCTGGCTCTAGCGGCCGCGCAGAGCGAAAGTTTCGGTCGTGTCAGAACAGTGCAGCTGAAATTGGGCGCTCCCGAGACCTGAGTAAGCACGCTAGATTTATGCAACGCCTGCCGGATTCTTATGCATGATGGCTATAGTGGCCGCGCAGAGCGAAAGTTTCGGTCGTGTCAGAACAGTGCACCTGAAATTGGGCGCTCCCGAGACCTGAGTAAGCACGCTAGATTTATACAACGCCTGCCATTTTCCTATGCATGCTGGCTATAGCGGCCGCGCAGAGCGAAAGTTTCGGTCGTGTCAGAACAGTGCAGCTGAAATTGGGCGCTCCCGAGACCTGAGTAAGCACGCTAGATTTATGCAACGCCTGCCGGATTCCTATGCATGCTGGCTATAGTGGCCGCGCAGAGCGAAAGTTTCGGTCGTGTCAGAAGAGTGCAGCTGAAATTGGGCGCTCCCGAGACCTGAGTAAGCACGCTAGATTTAAGCAACGAACGCCTGCCGAATTCGTATGCATGCCGGCTATAGCGGCCGCGCAGAGCGAAAGTTTCGGTCGTGTCAGAACAGTGCAGCTGAAATTGGGCGCTCCCGAGACCTGAGTAAGCACGCTAGATTTATGCAACGCCTGCCGGATTCCTATGCATCCTGGCTATAGCGGCCGCGCAGAGCGAGAGTTTCGGTCGTGTCAGAACAGTGCAGCTGAAATTGGGCGCTCCCGAGACCTGAGTAAGCACGCTAGATTTATACAACGCCTGCCATTTTCCTATGCATGCTGGCTATAGCGGCCGCGCAGAGCGAAAGTTTCGGTCGTGTCAGAACAGTGCAGCTGAAATTGGGCGCTCCCGAGACCTGAGTAAGCACGCTAGATTTATGCAACGCCTGCCGGATTCCTATGCATGCTGGCTATAGCGGCCGCGCAGAGCGAGAGTTTCGGTCGTGTCAGAACAGTGCAGCTGAAATTGGGCGCTCCCGAGACCTGAGTAGGCACGCTAGATTTATACAACGCCTGCCGGAATCCTATGCATGCTGGCTATAGTGGCCGCGCAGAGCGAAAGTTTCGGTCGTGTCAGAAGAGTGCAGCTGAAATTGGGCGCTCCCGAGACCTGAGTAAGCACGCTAGATTTAAGCAACGAACGCCTGCCGAATTCGTATGCATGCCGGCTATAGCGGCCGCGCAGAGCGAAAGTTTCGGTCGTGTCAGAACAGTGCAGCTGAAATTGGGCGCTCCCGAGACCTGAGTAAGCACGCTAGATTTATGCAACGCCTGCCGGATTCCTATGCATCCTGGCTATACAGAGCGAGAGTTTCGGTCGTGTCAGAACAGTGCAGCTGAAATTGGGCGCTCCCGAGACCTGAGTAAGCACGCTAGATTTATACAACGCCTGCCATTTTCCTATGCATGCTGGCTATAGCGGCCGCGCAGAGCGAAAGTTTCGGTCGTGTCAGAACAGTGCAGCTGAAATTGGGCGCTCCCGAGACCTGAGTAAGCACGCTAGATTTATGCTACGCCTGCCGGATTCCTATGCATGCTGGCTCTAGCGGCCGCGCAGAGCGAAAGTTTCGGTCGTGTCAGAACAGTGCAGCTGAAATTGGGCGCTCCCGAGACCTGAGTAAGCACGCTAGATTTATGCAACGCCTGCCGGATTCCTTTGCATGTTGGCTATAGCGGCCGCGTAGAGCGAAAGTTTCGGTCGTGTCAGAACAGTGCAGCTGAAATTGGGCACTCCCGAGACCTGAGTAAGCACGCTAGATTTATGCAACGCCTGCCGGATTCCTATGCATGACGGCTATAGCGGCCGCGCAGAGCGAAAGTTTCGGTCGTGTCAGAACTGTGCAGCTGAAATTGGGCGCTCCCGAGACCTGAGTAAGCACGATAGATTTATGCAACGCCAGCCGGATTCCTATGCATGCTGGCTATAGCGGCCGCGCAGAGCGAGAGTTTCGGTCGTGTCGGAACAGTGCAGCTGAAATTGGGCGCTCCCGAGACCTGAGTAAGCACGCTAGATTTATACAACGCCTGCCATATTCCTATGCATGCTGGCTATAGCGGCCGCGCAGAGCGAAAGTTTCGGTCGTGTCAGAACAGTGCAGCTGAAATTGGGCGCTCCCGAGACCTGAGTAAGCACGCTAGATTTATGCTACGCCTGCCGGATTCCTTAGCATGCTGGCTATAGCGGCCGTGCAGAGCGAAAGTTTCGGTCGTGTCAGAACAGTGCAGCTGAAATTGGGCACTCCCGAGACCTGAGTAAGCACGCTAGATTTATGCAACGCCTGCCGGATTCCTATGCATGATGGCTATAGCGGCCGCGCCGGGCGAAACTTTAGGTCGTGTCAGAACAGTGCAGCTGAAATTGGGCGCTCCCGAGACCTGAGTAAGCACGCTAGATTTATGCAACGCCTGCCGGATTCCTATGCATGACGGCTATAGCGGCCGCGCAGAGCGAAAGTTTCGGTCGTGTCAGAACAGTGCAGCTGAAATTAGGCGCTCCCGAGACCTGAGTAAGCACGCTAGATTTATGCAACGCCTGCCGGATTCCTATGCATGCTGGCTATAGCGGCCGCGCAGAGCGAAAGTTTCGGTCGTGTCAGAACAGTGCAGTTGAAATTGGGCGCTCCCGAGAACAGAGTAAGCACACTAGATTTATGCAACGCCAGCCGGATTCCTATACATGCTGGCTATAGCGGCCGCGCAGAGCGAAAGTTTCGGTCGTGTCAGAACAGTGCAGCTTAAATTGGGCGCTCCCGAGACCTGAGTAAGCACGCTAGATTTATGCAAAGCCAGCCGGATTCCTATGCATGCTGGCTATAGTGGCCGCGCAGAGCGAAAGCCTCGGTCGTGTCAGAACAGTGCAGCTGAAATTGGGCGCTCCCGAGACCTGAGTAAGCACGCTAGATTTATGCAACGCCTGCCGGATTCCTATGCATGCTGGCTATAGCTTCCGCGCAGAGCTAAAGTTTCGGTCGTGTCAGAACAGTGCAGCTGAAATTGGGCGCTCCCAAGACCTGAGTAAGCACGCTAGATTTATGCAACGCCAGCCGGATTCTTATGCATGATGGCTATAGTGGCCGCGCAGAGCGAAAGTTTCGGTCGTGTCAGAACAGTGCACCTGAAATTGGGCGCTCCCGAGACCTGAGTAAGCACGCTAGATTTATGCAACGCCTGCCGGATTCCTGTGCATGCTGGCTATAGCAGCCGCGCAGAGCGAAAGTTTCGGTCGTGTCAGAACAGTGCAGCTGAAATTGGGCGCTCCCGAGACCTGAGTAAGCACGCTAGATTTATGCAACGCCTGCAGGATTCCTATGCATGCTGGCTATAGCGGCCGCGCAGAGCGAGAGTTTCGGTCGTGTCAGAACAGTGGAGCTGAAATTGGGCGCTCCCGAGACCTGAGTAAGCACGCTAGATTTATGCAACGCCTGCCGGATTCGTATGCATGCCGGCTATAGCGGCCGCGCAGAGCGAAAGTTTCGGTCGTGTCAGAACAGTGCAGCTGAAATTGGGCGCTCCCAAGACCTGAGTAAGCACGCTAGATTTAAGCAACGAACGCCTGCCGAATTCGTATGCATGCCGGCTATAGCGGCCGCGCAGAGCGAAAGTTTCGGTCGTGTCAGAACAGTGCAGCTGAAATTGGGCGCTCCCGAGACCTGAGTAAGCACGCTAGATTTATGCAACGCCTGCCGGATTCCTATGCATCCTGGCTATAGCGGCCGCGCAGAGCGAGAGTTTCGGTCGTGTCAGAACAGTGCAGCTGAAATTGGGCGCTCCCGAGACCTGAGTAAGCACGCTAGATTTATACAACGCCTGCCATTTTCCTATGCATGCTGGCTATAGCGGCCGCGCAGAGCGAAAGTTTCGGTCGTGTCAGAACAGTGCAGCTGAAATTGGGCGCTCCCGAGACCTGAGTAAGCACGCTAGATTTATGCTACGCCTGCCGGATTCCTATGCATGCTGGCTCTAGCGGCCGCGCAGAGCGAAAGTTTCGGTCGTGTCAGAACAGTGCAGCTGAAATTGGGCGCTCCCGAGACCTGAGTAAGCACGCTAGATTTATGCAACGCCTGCCGGATTCCTTTGCATGTTGGCTATAGCGGCCGCGTAGAGCGAAAGTTTCGGTCGTGTCAGAACAGTGCAGCTGAAATTGGGCACTCCCGAGACCTGAGTAAGCACGCTAGATTTATGCAACGCCTGCCGGATTCCTATGCATGACGGCTATAGCGGCCGCGCAGAGCGAAAGTTTCGGTCGTGTCAGAACAGTGCAGCTGAAATTGGGCGCTCCCGAGACCTGAGTAAGCACGATAGATTTATGCAACGCCAGCCGGATTCCTATGCATGCTGGCTATAGCGGCCGCGCAGAGCGAGAGTTTCGGTCGTGTCAGAACAGTGCAGCTGAAATTGGGCGCTCCCGAGACCTGAGTAAGCACGCTAGATTTATACAACGCCTGCCATATTCCTATGCATGCTGGCTATAGCGGCCGCGCAGAGCGAAAGTTTCGGTCGTGTCAGAACAGTGCAGCTGAAATTGGGCGCTCCCGAGACCTGAGTAAGCACGCTAGATTTATGCTACGCCTGCCGGATTCCTTAGCATGCTGGCTATAGCGGCCGCGCAGAGCGAAAGTTTCGGTCGTGTCAGAACAGTGCAGCTGAAATTGGGCACTCCCGAGACCTGAGTAAGCACGCTAGATTTATGCAACGCCTGCCGGATTCCTATGCATGACGGCTTTAGCGGCCGCGCCGGGCGAAACTTTAGGTCGTGTCAGAACAGTGCAGCTGAAATTGGGCGCTCCCGAGACCTGAGTAAGCACGCTAGATTTATGCAACGCCAGCCGGATTCCTATGCATGCTGGCTATAGCGGCCGCGCAGAGCGAAAGTTTCGGTCGTGTCAGAACAGTGCAGCTGAAATTAGGCGCTCCCGAGACCTGAGTCAGCACGCTAGATTTATGCAACGCCTGCCGGATTCCTATGCATGCTGGCTATAGCGGCCGCGCAGAGCGAGAGTTTCGGTCGTGTCAGAACAGTGCAGCTGAAATTCGGCGCTCCCGAGACCTGAGTAAGCACGCTAGATTTATACAACGCCTGCCGGATTCCTATGCATGCCGGCTGTAGTGGCCGCGCAGAGCGAAAGTTTCGGTCGTGTCAGAACAGTGCAGCTGAAACTGGGCGCTCCCGAGACCTGAGTAAGCACGCTAGATTTAAGCAACGCCTGCCGGATTCGTATGCATGCCGGCTATAGCGGCCATGCAGAGCGAAAGTTTCGGTCGTGTCAGAACAGTGCAGCTGAAATTGGGCGCTCCCGAGACCTGAGTAAGCACGCTAGATTTATGCAACGCCTGCCGGATTCCTATGCATGCTGGCTATAGCGGCCGCGCAGAGCGAGAGTTTCGGTCGTGTCAGAACAGTGCAGCTGAAATTGGGCGCTCCCGAGACCTGAGTAAGCACGCTAGATTTATGCAACGCCTGCCCGATTCGTATGCATGCCGGCTATAGCGGCCGCGCAGAGCGAAAGTTTCGGTCGTGTCAGAACAGTGCAGCTGAAATTGGCCGCTCCCGAGACCTGAGTAAGCACGCTAGATTTATGCAACGCCTGCCGGATTCCTATGCATGCTGGCTATAGCGGCCGCGCAGAGCGAGAGTTTCTGTCGTGTCAGAACAGTGCAGCTGAAATTGGGCGCTCCCGAGACCTGAGTAAGCACGCTAGATTTATGCAACGCCTGCCGGATTCCTATGCATGCTGGCTATAGCGGCCGCGCAGAGCGAAAGTTTCGGTCGTGTCAGAACAGTGCAGCTGAAATTGGGCACTCCCGAGACCAGAGTAAGCACGCTAGATTTATGCAACGCCTGCCGGATTCCTATGCATGACGGCTATAGCGGCCGCGCAGAGCGAAAGTTTCGGTCGTGTCAGAACAGTGCAGCTGAAATTGGCCGCTCCCGAGACCTGAGTAAGCACGCTAGATTTATGCAACGCCAGCCGGATTCCTATGCATGCTGGCTATAGTGGCCGCGCAGAGCGAAAGTTTCGGTCGTGTCAGAACAGTGCAGCTGAAATTGGGCGCTCCCGAGACCTGAGTAAGCACGCTATATTTATGCAACGCCTGCCGGATTCCTATGCATGCTGGCTATAGCGGCCGCGCAGAGCGAAAGTTTCGGTCGTGTCAGAACTGTGCAGCTGAAATTGGGCGCTCCCGAGACCTGAGTAAGCACGCTAGATTTATGCAACGCCAGCCGGATTCCTATGCATGCTGACTATAGTGGCCGCGCAGACCGAAAGTTTCGGTCGTGTCAGAACAGTGCAGCTGAAATTGGGCGCTACCGAGACCTGAGTAAGCACGCTAGATTTATGCTACGCCTGCCGGATTCCTATGCATGCTGGCTATAGCGGCCGCGCAGAGCGAAAGTTTCGGTCGTGTCAGAACAGTGCAGCTGAAATTGGGCGCTCCCGAGACCTGAGTAAGCACGCTAGATTTATGCAACGCCTGCCGGATTCCTTTGCATGCGGGCTATAGCGGCCGCGCAGAGCGAAAGTTTCGGTCGTGTCAGAACAGTGCAGCTGAAATTAGGCGCTCCCGAGACCTGAGTAAGCACGCTAGATTTATGCAACGCCTGCCGGATTCCTATGCATGCTGGCTGTAGAGGCCGCGCAGAGCGAGAGTTTCGGTCGTGTCAGAACAGTGCAGCTGAAATTGGGCGCTCCCGAGACCTGAGTAAGCACGCTAGATTTATGCAACGCCAGCCGGATTCCTATGCATGCTGACTATAGCGGCCGCGCAGAGCGAAAGTTTCGGTCGTGTCAGAACAGTGCAGCTGAAATTGGGCGCTACCGAGACCTGAGTAAGCACGCTAGATTTATGCTACGCCTGCCGGATTCCTATGCATGCTGGCTATAGCGGCCGCGCAGAGCGAAAGTTTCGGTCGTGTCAGAACAGTGCAGCTGAAATTGGGCGCTCCCGAGACCTGAGTAAGCACGCTAGATTTATGCAACGCCTGCCGGATTCCTTTGCATGCGGGCTATAGCGGCCGCGCAGAGCGAAAGTTTCGGTCGTGTCAGAACAGTGCAGCTGAAATTAGGCGCTCCCGAGACCTGAGTAAGCACGCTAGATTTATGCAACGCCTGCCGGATTCCTATGCATGCTGGCTGTAGAGGCCGCGCAGAGCGAGAGTTTCGGTCGTGTCAGAACAGTGCAGCTGAAATTGGGCGCTCCCGAGACCTGAGTAAGCACGCTAGATTTATGCAACGCCAGCCGGATTCCTTTGCATGCTGGCTATAGCGGCCGCGCAGAGCGAAAGTTTCGGTCGTGTCAGAACAGTGCAGCTGAAATTAGGCGCTCCCGAGACCTGAGTAAGCACGCTAGATTTATGCAACGGCTGCCGGATTCCTATGCATGCTGGCTATAGCGGCCGCGCAGAGCGAAAGTTTCGGTCGTGTCAGAACAGTGCAGTTGAAATTGGGCGCTCCCGAGAACAGAGTAAGCACACTAGATTTATGCAACGCCAGCCGGATTCCTATACATGCTGGCTATAGCGGCCGCGCAGAGCGAAAGTTTCGGTCGTGTCAGAACAGTGCAGCTGACATTGGGCGCTCCCGAGACCTGAGTAAGCACGCTAGATTTATGCAACGCCAGCCGTATTCCTATGCATTCTGGCTATAGTGGCCGCGCAGAGCGAAAGTTTCGGTCGTGTCAGAACAGTGCAGCTGAAATTGGGCGCTCCCGAGACCTGAGTAAGCACGCTAGATTTATGCAACGCCTGCCGGATTCCTATGCATGCTGGCTATAGTGGCCGCGCAGAGCGAAAGTTTCGTTCGTGTCAGAACAGTGCAGCTGAAATTGGGCGCTCCCGAGACCTGAGTAAGCACGCTAGATTTATGCAACGCCTGCCGGATTCGTATGCATGCCGGCTATAGCGGCCGCGCAGAGCGAAAGTTTCGGTCGTGTCAGAACAGTGCAGCTGAAATTGGGCGCTCCCAAGACCTGAGTAAGCACGCTAGATTTATGCAACGCCAGCCGGATTCTTATGCATGCTGGCTATAGCGGCCGCGCAGAGCGAAAGTTTCGGTCGTGTCAGGAAAGTGCAGCTGAAATTGGGCACTCCCGAGACCTGAGTAAGCACGCTAGATTTATGCAACGCCTGCCGGATTCCTATGCATGACGGCTATAGCGGCCGCGCAGAGCGAAAGTTTCGGTCGTGTCAGAACAGTGCAGCTGAAATTGGGCGCTCCCGAGACCTGAGTAAGCACGCTAGATTTATGCAACGCCAGCCGGAATCCTATGCATGACGGCTATAGCGGCCGCGCAGAGCGAAAGTTTCGGTCGTGTCAGAACAGTGCAGCTGAAATTGGGCACTCCCGAGACCTGAGTAAGAACGCTAGATTTATGCAACGCCTGCCGGATTCCTATGCATGACGGCTATAGCGGCCGCGCAGAGCGAAAGTTTCGGTCGTGTCAGAACAGTGCAGCTGAAATTGGGCGCTCCCGAGACCTGAGTAAGCACGCTAGATTTATGCAACGCCTGCCGGATTCCTATGCATGACGGCTATAGCGGCCGCGCAGAGCGAAAGTTTCGGTCGTGTCAGAACAGTGCAGCTGAAATTGGGCACTCCCGAGACCTGAGTAAGCACGCTAGATTTATGCAACGCCTGCCGGATTCCTATGCATGACGGCTATAGCGGCCGCGCAGAGCGAAAGTTTCGGTCGTGTCAGAACAGTGCAGCTGAAATTGGGCGCTCCCGAGACCTGAGTAAGCACGCTAGATTTATGCAACGCCAGCCGGATTCCTATGCATGACGGCTATAGCGGCCGCGCGGAGCGAAAGTTTCGGTCGTGTCAGAACAGTGCAGCTGAAATTGGGCGCTCCCGAGACCTGAGTAAGCACGCTAGATTTATGCAACGCCTGCCGGATTCCTATGCATGACGGCTATAGCGGCCGCGCAGAGCGAAAGTTTCGGTCGTGTCAGAACAGTGCAGCTGAAATTGGGCGCTCCCGAGACCTGAGTAAGCACGCTAGATTTATGCAACGCCTGCCGGATTCCTATGCATGACGGCTATAGCGGCCGCGCAGAGCGAAAGTTTCGGTCGTGTCAGAACAGTGCAGCTGAAATTAGGCGCTCCCGAGACCTGAGTAAGCACGCCAGATTTATGCAACGCCTGCCGGATTCCTATGCATGCTGGCTATAGCGGCCGCGCAGAGCGAAAGTTTCGGTCGTGTCAGAACAGTGCAGTTGAAATTGGGCGCTCCGGAGAACAGAGTAAGCACACTAGATTTATGCAACGCCAGCCGGATTCCTATACATGCTGGCTATAGCGGCCGCGCAGAGCGAAAGTTTCGGTCGTGTCAGAACAGTGCAGCTGAAATTGGGCGCTCCCGAGACCTGAGTAAGCACGCTAGATTTATGCAACGCCAGCCGGATTCCTATGCATGCTGGCTATAGTGGCCGCGCAGAGCGAAAGCCTCGGTCGTGTCAGAACAGTGCAGCTGAAATTGGGCGCTCCCGAGACCTGAGTAAGCACGCTAGATTTATGCAACGCCTGCCGGATTCCTATGCATGCTGGCTATAGCGGCCGCGCAGAGCTAAAGTTTCGGTCGTGTCAGAACAGTGCAGCTGAAATTGGGCGCTCCCGAGACCTGAGTAAGCACGCTAGATTTATGCAACGCCAGCCGGATTCCTATGCATGCGGGCTGTAGCGGCCGCGCAGAGCGAAAGTTTCGGTCGTGTCAGAACAGTGCAGCTGAAATTAGGCGCTCCCGAGACCTGAGTAAGCACGCTAGATTTATGCAACGCCTGCCGGATTCCTATGCATGCTGGCTGTAGAGGCCGCGCAGAGCGAGAGTTTCGGTCGTGTCAGAACAGTGCAGCTGAAATTGGGCGCTCCTGAGACCTGAGTAAGCACGCTAGATTTATGCAACGCCAGCCGGATTCCTTTGCATGCTGGCTATAGCGGCCGCGCAGAGCGAAAGTTTCGGTCGTGTCAGAACAGTGCAGCTGAAATTAGGCGCTCCCGAGACCTGAGTAAGCACGCTAGATTTATGCAACGCCTGCCGGATTCCTATGCATGCTGGCTATAGCGGCCGCGCAGAGCGAAAGTTTCGGTCGTGTCAGAACAGTGCAGTTGAAATTGGGCGCTCCCGAGAAAAGAGTAAGCACACTAGATTTATGCAACGCCAGCCGGATTCCTATACATGCTGGCTATAGCGGCCGCGCAGAGCGAAAGTTTCGGTCGTGTCAGAACAGTGCAGATGACATTGGGCGCTCCCGAGACCTGAGTAAGCACGCTAGATTTATGCAACGCCAGCCGTATTCCTATGCATTCTGGCTATAGTGGCCGCGCAGAGCGAAAGTTTCGGTCGTGTCAGAACAGTGCAGCTGAAATTGGGCGCTCCCGAGACCTGAGTAAGCACGCTAGATTTATGCAACGCCTGCCGGATTCCTATGCATGCTGGCTATAGCGGCCGCGCAGAGCGAAAGTTTCGGTCGTGTCAGAACAGTGCAGCTGAAATTGGGCGCTCCCGAGACCTGAGTAAGCACGCTAGATTTATGCAACGCCAGCCGGAATCCTATGCATGACGGCTATAGCGGCCGCGCAGAGCGAAAGTTTCGGTCGTGTCAGAACAGTGCAGCTGAAATTGGGCACTCCCGAGACCTGAGTAAGCACGCTAGATTTATGCAACGCCTGCCGGATTCCTATGCATGACGGCTATAGCGGCCGCGCAGAGCGAAAGTTTCGGTCGTGTCAGAACAGTGCAGCTGAAATTGGGCGCTCCCGAGACCTGAGTAAGCACGCTAGATTTATGCAACGCCTGCCGGATTCCTATGCATGACGGCTATAGCGGCCGCGCAGAGCGAAAGTTTCGGTCGTGTCAGAACAGTGCAGCTGAAATTGGGCACTCCCGAGACCTGAGTAAGCACGCTAGATTTATGCAACGCCTGCCGGATTCCTATGCATGACGGCTATAGCGGCCGCGCAGAGCGAAAGTTTCGGTCGTGTCAGAACAGTGCAGCTGAAATTGGGCGCTCCCGAGACCTGAGTAAGCACGCTAGATTTATGCAACGCCAGCCGGATTCCTATGCATGACGGCTATAGCGGCCGCGCGGAGCGAAAGTTTCGGTCGTGTCAGAACAGTGCAGCTGAAATTGGGCGCTCCCGAGACCTGAGTAAGCACGCTAGATTTATGCAACGCCTGCCGGATTCCTATGCATGACGGCTATAGCGGCCGCGCAGAGCGAAAGTTTCGGTCGTGTCAGAACAGTGCAGCTGAAATTGGGCGCTCCCGAGACCTGAGTAAGCACGCTAGATTTATGCAACGCCTGCCGGATTCCTATGCATGACGGCTATAGCGGCCGCGCAGAGCGAAAGTTTCGGTCGTGTCAGAACAGTGCAGCTGAAATTGGGCGCTCCCGAGACCTGAGTAAGCACGCTAGATTTATGCAACGCCAGCCGGAATCCTATGCATGACGGCTATAGCGGCCGCGCAGAGCGAAAGTTTCGGTCGTGTCAGAACAGTGCAGCTGAAATTGGGCACTCCCGAGACCTGAGTAAGCACGCTAGATTTATGCAACGCCTGCCGGATTCCTATGCATGACGGCTATAGCGGCCGCGCAGAGCGAAAGTTTCGGTCGTGTCAGAACAGTGCAGCTGAAATTGGGCGCTCCCGAGACCTGAGTAAGCACGCTAGATTTATGCAACGCCTGCCGGATTCCTATGCATGACGGCTATAGCGGCCGCGCAGAGCGAAAGTTTCGGTCGTGTCAGAACAGTGCAGCTGAAATTGGGCACTCCCGAGACCTGAGTAAGCACGCTAGATTTATGCAACGCCTGCCGGATTCCTATGCATGACGGCTATAGCGGCCGCGCAGAGCGAAAGTTTCGGTCGTGTCAGAACAGTGCAGCTGAAATTGGGCGCTCCCGAGACCTGAGTAAGCACGCTAGATTTATGCAACGCCAGCCGGATTCCTATGCATGACGGCTATAGCGGCCGCGCGGAGCGAAAGTTTCGGTCGTGTCAGAACAGTGCAGCTGAAATTGGGCGCTCCCGAGACCTGAGTAAGCACGCTAGATTTATGCAACGCCTGCCGGATTCCTATGCATGACGGCTATAGCGGCCGCGCAGAGCGAAAGTTTCGGTCGTGTCAGAACAGTGCAGCTGAAATTGGGCGCTCCCGAGACCTGAGTAAGCACGCTAGATTTATGCAACGCCTGCCGGATTCCTATGCATGACGGCTATAGCGGCCGCGCAGAGCGAAAGTTTCGGTCGTGTCAGAACAGTGCAGCTGAAATTAGGCGCTCCCGAGACCTGAGTAAGCACGCTAGATTTATGCAACGCCTGCCGGATTCCTATGCATGCTGGCTATAGCGGCCGCGCAGAGCGAAAGTTTCGGTCGTGTCAGAACAGTGCAGTTGAAATTGGGCGCTCCGGAGAACAGAGTAAGCACACTAGATTTATGCAACGCCAGCCGGATTCCTATACATGCTGGCTATAGCGGCCGCGCAGAGCGAAAGTTTCGGTCGTGTCAGAACAGTGCAGCTGAAATTGGGCGCTCCCGAGACCTGAGTAAGCACGCTAGATTTATGCAACGCCAGCCGGATTCCTATGCATGCTGGCTATAGTGGCCGCGCAGAGCGAAAGCCTCGGTCGTGTCAGAACAGTGCAGCTGAAATTGGGCGCTCCCGAGACCTGAGTAAGCACGCTAGATTTATGCAACGCCTGCCGGATTCCTATGCATGCTGGCTATAGCGGCCGCGCAGAGCTAAAGTTTCGGTCGTGTCAGAACAGTGCAGCTGAAATTGGGCGCTCCCGAGACCTGAGTAAGCACGCTAGATTTATGCAACGCCAGCCGGATTCCTATGCATGCGGGCTATAGCGGCCGCGCAGAGCGAAAGTTTCGGTCGTGTCAGAACAGTGCAGCTGAAATTAGGCGCTCCCGAGACCTGAGTAAGCACGCTAGATTTATGCAACGCCTGCCGGATTCCTATGCATGCTGGCTGTAGAGGCCGCGCAGAGCGAGAGTTTCGGTCGTGTCAGAACAGTGCAGCTGAAATTGGGCGCTCCTGAGACCTGAGTAAGCACGCTAGATTTATGCAACGCCAGCCGGATTCCTTTGCATGCTGGCTATAGCGGCCGCGCAGAGCGAAAGTTTCGGTCGTGTCAGAACAGTGCAGCTGAAATTAGGCGCTCCCGAGACCTGAGTAAGCACGCTAGATTTATGCAACGCCTGCCGGATTCCTATGCATGCTGGCTATAGCGGCCGCGCAGAGCGAAAGTTTCGGTCGTGTCAGAACAGTGCAGTTGAAATTGGGCGCTCCCGAGAACAGAGTAAGCACACTAGATTTATGCAACGCCAGCCGGATTCCTATACATGCTGGCTATAGCGGCCGCGCAGAGCGAAAGTTTCGGTCGTGTCAGAACAGTGCAGATGACATTGGGCGCTCAAGAGACCTGAGTAAGCACGCTAGATTTATGCAACGCCAGCCGTATTCCTATGCATTCTGGCTATAGTGGCCGCGCAGAGCGAAAGTTTCGGTCGTGTCAGAACAGTGCAGCTGAAATTGGGCGCTCCCGAGACCTGAGTAAGCACGCTAGATTTATGCAACGCCTGCCTGATTCCTATGCATGCTGGCTATAGCGGCCGCGCAGAGCGAAAGTTTCGGTCGTGTCAGAACAGTGCAGTTGAAATTGGGCGCTCCGGAGAACAGAGTAAGCACACTAGATTTATGCAACGCCAGCCGGATTCCTATACATGCTGGCTATAGCGGCCGCGCAGAGCGAAAGTTTCGGTCGTGTCAGAACAGTGCAGCTGAAATTGGGCGCTCCCGAGACCTGAGTAAGCACGCTAGATTTATGCAACGCCAGCCGGATTCCTATGCATGCTGGCTATAGTGGCCGCGCAGAGCGAAAGCCTCGGTCGTGTCAGAACAGTGCAGCTGAAATTGGGCGCTCCCGAGACCTGAGTAAGCACGCTAGATTTATGCAACGCCTGCCGGATTCCTATGCATGCTGGCTATAGCGGCCGCGCAGAGCTAAAGTTTCGGTCGTGTCAGAACAGTGCAGCTGAAATTGGGCGCTCCCGAGACCTGAGTAAGCACGCTAGATTTATGCAACGCCAGCCGGATTCCTATGCATGCGGGCTATAGCGGCCGCGCAGAGCGAAAGTTTCGGTCGTGTCAGAACAGTGCAGCTGAAATTAGGCGCTCCCGAGACCTGAGTAAGCACGCTAGATTTATGCAACGCCTGCCGGATTCCTATGCATGCTGGCTGTAGAGGCCGCGCAGAGCGAGAGTTTCGGTCGTGTCAGAACAGTGCAGCTGAAATTGGGCGCTCCCGAGACCTGAGTAAGCACGCTAGATTTATGCAACGCCAGCCGGATTCCTTTGCATGCTGGCTATAGCGGCCGCGCAGAGCGAAAGTTTCGGTCGTGTCAGAACAGTGCAGCTGAAATTAGGCGCTCCCGAGACCTGAGTAAGCACGCTAGATTTATGCAACGCCTGCCGGATTCCTATGCATGCTGGCTATAGCGGCCGCGCAGAGCGAAAGTTTCGGTCGTGTCAGAACAGTGCAGTTGAAATTGGGCGCTCCCGAGAACAGAGTAAGCACACTAGATTTATGCAACGCCAGCCGGATTCCTATACATGCTGGCTATAGCGGCCGCGCAGAGCGAAAGTTTCGGTCGTGTCAGAACAGTGCAGCTGACATTGGGCGCTCCCGAGACCTGAGTAAGCACGCTAGATTTATGCAACGCCAGCCGTATTCCTATGCATTCTGGCTATAGTGGCCGCGCAGAGCGAAAGTTTCGGTCGTGTCAGAACAGTGCAGCTGAAATTGGGCGCTCCCGAGACCTGAGTAAGCACGCTAGATTTATGCAACGCCTGCCGGATTCCTATGCATGCTGGCTATAGTGGCCGCGCAGAGCGAAAGTTTCGTTCGTGTCAGAACAGTGCAGCTGAAATTGGGCGCTCCCGAGACCTGAGTAAGCACGCTAGATTTATGCAACGCCTGCCGGATTCGTATGCATGCCGGCTATAGCGGCCGCGCAGAGCGAAAGTTTCGGTCGTGTCAGAACAGTGCAGCTGAAATTGGGCGCTCCCAAGACCTGAGTAAGCACGCTAGATTTATGCAACGCCAGCCGGATTCTTATGCATGCTGGCTATAGCGGCCGCGCAGAGCGAAAGTTTCGGTCGTGTCAGGAAAGTGCAGCTGAAATTGGGCACTCCCGAGACCTGAGTAAGCACGCTAGATTTATGCAACGCCTGCCGGATTCCTATGCATGACGGCTATAGCGGCCGCGCAGAGCGAAAGTTTCGGTCGTGTCAGAACAGTGCAGCTGAAATTGGGCGCTCCCGAGACCTGAGTAAGCACGCTAGATTTATGCAACGCCAGCCGGAATCCTATGCATGACGGCTATAGCGGCCGCGCAGAGCGAAAGTTTCGGTCGTGTCAGAACAGTGCAGCTGAAATTGGGCACTCCCGAGACCTTAGTAAGCACGCTAGATTTATGCAACGCCTGCCGGATTCCTATGCATGACGGCTATAGCGGCCGCGCAGAGCGAAAGTTTCGGTCGTGTCAGAACAGTGCAGCTGAAATTGGGCGCTCCCGAGACCTGAGTAAGCACGCTAGATTTATGCAACGCCTGCCGGATTCCTATGCATGACGGCTATAGCGGCCGCGCAGAGCGAAAGTTTCGGTCGTGTCAGAACAGTGCAGCTGAAATTGGGCACTCCCGAGACCTGAGTAAGCACGCTAGATTTATGCAACGCCTGCCGGATTCCTATGCATGACGGCTATAGCGGCCGCGCAGAGCGAAAGTTTCGGTCGTGTCAGAACAGTGCAGCTGAAATTGGGCGCTCCCGAGACCTGAGTAAGCACGCTAGATTTATGCAACGCCAGCCGGATTCCTATGCATGACGGCTATAGCGGCCGCGCAGAGCGAAAGTTTCGGTCGTGTCAGAACAGTGCAGCTGAAATTGGGCACTCCCGAGACCTGAGTAAGCACGCTAGATTTATGCAACGCCTGCCGGATTCCTATGCATGACGGCTATAGCGGCCGCGCGGAGCGAAAGTTTCGGTCGTGTCAGAACAGTGCAGCTGAAATTGGGCGCTCCCGAGACCTGAGTAAGCACGCTAGATTTATGCAACGCCTGCCGGATTCCTATGCATGACGGCTATAGCGGCCGCGCAGAGCGAAAGTTTCGGTCGTGTCAGAACAGTGCAGCTGAAATTAGGCGCTCCCGAGACCTGAGTAAGCACGCTAGATTTATGCAACGCCTGCCGGATTCCTATGCATGCTGGCTATAGCGGCCGCGCAGAGCGAAAGTTTCGGTCGTGTCAGAACAGTGCAGTTGAAATTGGGCGCTCCGGAGAACACAGTAAGCACACTAGATTTATGCAACGCCAGCCGGATTCCTATACATGCTGGCTATAGCGGCCGCGCAGAGCGAAAGTTTCGGTCGTGTCAGAACAGTGCAGCTGAAATTGGGCGCTCCCGAGACCTGAGTAAGCACGCTAGATTTATGCAACGCCAGCCGGATTCCTATGCATGCTGGCTATAGTGGCCGCGCAGAGCGAAAGCCTCGGTCGTGTCAGAACAGTGCAGCTGAAATTGGGCGCTCCCGAGACCTGAGTAAGCACGCTAGATTTATGCAACGCCTGCCGGATTCCTATGCATGCTGGCTATAGCGGCCGCGCAGAGCTAAAGTTTCGGTCGTGTCAGAACAGTGCAGCTGAAATTGGGCGCTCCCAAGACCTGAGTAAGCACGCTAGATTTATGCAACGCCAGCCGGATTCTTATGCATGATGGCTATAGTGGCCGCGCAGAGCGAAAGTTTCGGTCGTGTCAGAACAGTGCACCTGAAATTGGGCGCTCCCGAGACCTGAGTAAGCACGCTAGATTTATGCAACGCCTGCCGGATTCCTGTGCATGCTGGCTATAGCAGCCGCGCAGAGCGAAAGTTTCGGTCGTGTCAGAACAGTGCAGCTGAAATTGGGCGCTCCCGAGACCTGAGTAAGCACGCTAGATTTATGCAACGCCTGCCGGATTCCTATGCATGCTGGCTATAGCGGCCGCGCAGAGCGAGAGTTTCGGTCGTGTCAGAACAGTGCAGCTGAAATTGGGCGCTCCCGAGACCTGAGTAGGCACGCTAGATTTATACAACGCCTGCCGGATTCCTATGCATGCTGGCTATAGTGGCCGCGCAGAGCGAAAGTTTCGGTCGTGTCAGAAGAGTGCAGCTGAAATTGGGCGCTCCCGAGACCTGAGTAAGCACGCTAGATTTATACAACGCCTGCCGGATTCCTATGCATGCTGGCTATAGTGGCCGCGCAGAGCGAAAGTTTCGGTCGTGTCAGAAGAGTGCAGCTGAAATTGGGCGCTCCCGAGACCTGAGTAAGCACGCTAGATTTAAGCAACGAACGCCTGCCGGATTCGTATGCATGCCGGCTATAGCGGCCGCGCAGAGCGAAAGTTTCGGTCGTGTCAGAACAGTGCAGCTGAAATTGGGCGCTCCCGAGACCTGAGTAAGCACGCTAGATTTATACAACGCCTGCCATTTTCCTATGCATGCTGGCTATAGCGGCCGCGCAGAGCGAAAGTTTCGGTCGTGTCAGAACAGTGCAGCTGAAATTGGGCGCTCCCGAGACCTGAGTAAGCACGCTAGATTTATGCTACGCCTGCCGGATTCCTATGCATGCTGGCTCTAGCGGCCGCGCAGAGCGAAAGTTTCGGTCGTGTCAGAACAGTGCAGCTGAAATTGGGCGCTCCCGAGACCTGAGTAAGCACGCTAGATTTATGCTACGCCTGCCGGATTCCTTTGCATGTTGGCTATAGCGGCCGCGGAGAGCGAAAGTTTCGGTCGTGTCAGAACAGTGCAGCTGAAATTGGGCGCTCCCGAGACCTGAGTAAGCACGCTAGATTTATGCAACGCCTGCCGGATTCCTATGCATGACGGCTATAGCGGCCGCGCAGAGCGAAAGTTTCGGTCGTGTCAGAACAGTGCAGCTGAAATTGGGCACTCCCGAGACCTGAGTAAGCACGCTAGATTTATGCAACGCCTGCCGGATTCCTATGCATGACGGCTATAGCGGCCGCGCAGAGCGAAAGTTTCGGTCGTGTCAGAACAGTGCAGCTGAAATTGGGCGCTCCCGAGACCTGAGTAAGCACGCTAGATTTATGCAACGCCAGCCGGATTCCTATGCATGACGGCTATAGCGGCCGCGCAGAGCGAAAGTTTCGGTCGTGTCAGAACAGTGCAGCTGAAATTGGGCACTCCCGAGACCTGAGTAAGCACGCTAGATTTATGCAACGCCTGCCGGATTCCTATGCATGACGGCTATAGCGGCCGCGCGGAGCGAAAGTTTCGGTCGTGTCAGAACAGTGCAGCTGAAATTGGGCGCTCCCGAGACCTGAGTAAGCACGCTAGATTTATGCAACGCCTGCCGGATTCCTATGCATGACGGCTATAGCGGCCGCGCAGAGCGAAAGTTTCGGTCGTGTCAGAACAGTGCAGCTGAAATTAGGCGCTCCCGAGACCTGAGTAAGCACGCTAGATTTATGCAACGCCTGCCGGATTCCTATGCATGCTGGCTATAGTGGCCGCGCAGAGCGAAAGCCTCGGTCGTGTCAGAACAGTGCAGCTGAAATTGGGCGCTCCCGAGACCTGAGTAAGCACGCTAGATTTATGCAACGCCTGCCGGATTCCTATGCATGCTGGCTATAGCGGCCGCGCAGAGCTAAAGTTTCGGTCGTGTCAGAACAGTGCAGCTGAAATTGGGCGCTCCCAAGACCTGAGTAAGCACGCTAGATTTATGCAACGCCAGCCGGATTCTTATGCATGATGGCTATAGTGGCCGCGCAGAGCGAAAGTTTCGGTCGTGTCAGAACAGTGCACCTGAAATTGGGCGCTCCCGAGACCTGAGTAAGCACGCTAGATTTATGCAACGCCTGCCGGATTCCTGTGCATGCTGGCTATAGCAGCCGCGCAGAGCGAAAGTTTCGGTCGTGTCAGAACAGTGCAGCTGAAATTGGGCGCTCCCGAGACCTGAGTAAGCACGCTAGATTTATGCAACGCCTGCCGGATTCCTATGCATGCTGGCTATAGCGGCCGCGCAGAGCGAGAGTTTCGGTCGTGTCAGAACAGTGCAGCTGAAATTGGGCGCTCCCGAGACCTGAGTAGGCACGCTAGATTTATACAACGCCTGCCGGATTCCTATGCATGCTGGCTATAGTGGCCGCGCAGAGCGAAAGTTTCGGTCGTGTCAGAAGAGTGCAGCTGAAATTGGGCGCTCCCGAGACCTGAGTAAGCACGCTAGATTTATACAACGCCTGCCGGATTCCTATGCATGCTGGCTATAGTGGCCGCGCAGAGCGAAAGTTTCGGTCGTGTCAGAAGAGTGCAGCTGAAATTGGGCGCTCCCGAGACCTGAGTAAGCACGCTAGATTTAAGCAACGAACGCCTGCCGGATTCGTATGCATGCCGGCTATAGCGGCCGCGCAGAGCGAAAGTTTCGGTCGTGTCAGAACAGTGCAGCTGAAATTGGGCGCTCCCGAGACCTGAGTAAGCACGCTAGATTTATACAACGCCTGCCATTTTCCTATGCATGCTGGCTATAGCGGCCGCGCAGAGCGAAAGTTTCGGTCGTGTCAGAACAGTGCAGCTGAAATTGGGCGCTCCCGAGACCTGAGTAAGCACGCTAGATTTATGCTACGCCTGCCGGATTCCTTTGCATGTTGGCTATAGCGGCCGCGGAGAGCGAAAGTTTCGGTCGTGTCAGAACAGTGCAGCTGAAATTGGGCACTCCCGAGACCTGAGTAAGCACGCTAGATTTATGCAACGCCTGCCGGATTCCTATGCATGACGGCTATAGCGGCCGCGCAGAGCGAAAGTTTCGGTCGTGTCAGAACAGTGCAGCTGAAATTGGGCGCTCCCGAGACCTGAGTAAGCACGATAGATTTATGCAACGCCAGCCGGATTCCTATGCATGCTGGCTATAGCGGCCGCGCAGAGCGAAAGTTTCGGTCGTGTCAGAACAGTGCAGCTGAAATTGGGCGCTCCCGAGACCTGAGTAAGCACGCTAGATTTATGCAACGCCTGCCGGATTCCTATGCATGCTGGCTATAGTGGCCGCGCAGAGCGAGAGTTTCGGTCGTGTCAGAACAGTGCAGCTGAAATTGGGCGCTCCCGAGACCTGAGTAAGCACGCTAGATTTATGCAACGCCAGCCGGATTCCTATGCATCCTGGCTATAGCGGCCGCGCAGAGCGAGAGTTTCGGTCGTGTCAGAACAGTGCAGCTGAAATTGGGCGCTCCCGAGACCTGAGTAAGCACGCTAGATTTATACAACGCCTGCCGGATTCCTATGCATGCTGGCTATAGCGGCCGCGCAGAGCGAGAGTTTCGGTCGTGTCAGAACAGTGCAGCTGAAATTGGGCACTCCCGAGACCTGAGTAAGCACGCTAGATTTATGCAACGCCTGCCGGATTCCTATGCATGACGGCTATAGCGGCCGCGCCGGGCGAAACTTTAGGTCGTGTCAGAACAGTGCAGCTGAAATTGGGCGCTCCCGAGACCTGAGTAAGCACGCTAGATTTATGCAACGCCTGCCGGATTCCTATGCATGACGGCTATAGCGGCCGCGCAGAGCGAAAGTTTCGGTCGTGTCAGAACAGTGCAGCTGAAATTGGGCGCTCCCGAGACCTGAGTAAGCACGCTAGATTTATGCTACGCCTGCCGGATTCCTTTGCATGTTGGCTATAGCGGCCGCGGAGAGCGAAAGTTTCGGTCGTGTCAGAACAGTGCAGCTGAAATTGGGCACTCCCGAGACCTGAGTAAGCACGCTAGATTTATGCAACGCCTGCCGGATTCCTATGCATGACGGCTATAGCGGCCGCGCAGAGCGAAAGTTTCGGTCGTGTCAGAACAGTGCAGCTGAAATTGGGCGCTCCCGAGACCTGAGTAAGCACGATAGATTTATGCAACGCCAGCCGGATTCCTATGCATGCTGGCTCTAGCGGCCGCGCAGAGCGAAAGTTTCGGTCGTGTCAGAACAGTGCAGCTGAAATTGGGCGCTCCCGAGACCTGAGTAAGCACGCTAGATTTATGCAACGCCTGCCGGATTCCTATGCATGCTGGCTATAGCGGCCGCGCAGAGCGAGAGTTTCGGTCGTGTCAGAACAGTGCAGCTGAAATTGGGCGCTCCCGAGACCTGAGTAAGCACGCTAGATTTATGCAACCCCTGCCGGATTCGTATGCATGCCGGCTATAGCGGCCGCGCAGAGCGAAAGTTTCGGTCGTGTCAGAACAGTGCAGCTGAAATTGGGCGCTCCCAAGACCTGAGTAAGCACGCTAGATTTAAGCAACGAACGCCTGCCGAATTCGTATGCATGCCGGCTATAGCGGCCGCGCAGAGCGAAAGTTTCGGTCGTGTCAGAACAGTGCAGCTGAAATTGGGCGCTCCCGAGACCTGAGTAAGCACGCTAGATTTATGCAACGCCTGCCGGATTCCTATGCATCCTGGCTATAGCGGCCGCGCAGAGCGAGAGTTTCGGTCGTGTCAGAACAGTGGAGCTGAAATTGGGCGCTCCCGAGACCTGAGTAAGCACGCTAGATTTATGCTACGCCTGCCGGATTCCTATGCATGCTGGCTCTAGCGGCCGCGCAGAGCGAAAGTTTCGGTCGTGTCAGAACAGTGCAGCTGAAATTGGGCGCTCCCGAGACCTGAGTAAGCACGCTAGATTTATGCAACGCCTGCCGGATTCCTTTGCATGCTGGCTATAGCGGCCGCGCAGAGCGAAAGTTTCGGTCGTGTCAGAACAGTGCAGCTGAAATTCGGCGCTCCCGAGACCTGAGTAAGCACGCTAGATTTATGCTACGCCTGCCGGATTCCTATGCATGCTGGCTCTAGCGGCCGCGCAGAGCGAAAGTTTCGGTCGTGTCAGAACAGTGCAGCTGAAATTGGGCGCTCCCGAGACCTGAGTAAGCACGCTAGATTTATGCAACGCCTGCCGGATTCCTTTGCATGTTGGCTATAGCGGCCGCGTAGAGCGAAAGTTTCGGTCGTGTCAGAACAGTGCAGCTGAAATTGGGCACTCCCGAGACCTGAGTAAGCACGCTAGATTTATGCAACGCCTGCCGGATTCCTATGCATGACGGCTATAGCGGCCGCGCAGAGCGAAAGTTTCGGTCGTGTCAGAACTGTGCAGTTGAAATTGGGCGCTCCCGAGAACAGAGTAAGCACACTAGATTTATGCAACGCCAGCCGGATTCCTATACATGCTGGCTATAGCGGCCGCGCAGAGCGAAAGTTTCGGTCGTGTCAGAACAGTGCAGCTTAAATTGGGCGCTCCCGAGACCTGAGTAAGCACGCAAGATTTATGCAACGCCAGCCGGATTCCTATGCATGCTGGCTATAGTGGCCGCGCAGAGCGAAAGCCTCGGTCGTGTCAGAACAGTGCAGCTGAAATTGGGCGCTCCCGAGACCTGAGTAAGCACGCTAGATTTATGCAACGCCTGCCGGATTCCTATGCATGCTGGCTATAGCGGCCGCGCAGAGCGAAAGTTTCGGTCGTGTCAGAACAGTGCAGCTGAAATTGGGCGCTCCCGAGACCTGAGTAAGCACGATAGATTTATGCAACGCCAGCCGGATTCCTATGCATGCTGGCTCTAGCGGCCGCGCAGAGCGAAAGTTTCGGTCGTGTCAGAACAGTGCAGCTGAAATTGGGCGCTCCCGAGACCTGAGTAAGCACGCTAGATTTATGCAACGCCTGCCGGATTCCTATGCATGCTGGCTATAGCGGCCGCGCAGAGCGAGAGTTTCGGTCGTGTCAGAACAGTGCAGCTGAAATTGGGCGCTCCCGAGACCTGAGTAAGCACGCTAAATTTATGCAACGCCTGCCGGATTCGTATGCATGCCGGCTATAGCGGCCGCGCAGAGCGAAAGTTTCGGTCGTGTCAGAACAGTGCAGCTGAAATTGGGCGCTCCCGAGACCTGAGTAAGCACGCTAGATTTATGCAACGCCTGCCGGATTCCTATGCATGCTGGCTATAGCGGCCGCGCAGAGCGAGAGTTTCGGTCGTGTCAGAACAGTGCAGCTGAAATTGGGCGCTCCCGAGACCTGAGTAAGCACGCTAGATTTATGCAACGCCTGCCGGATTCGTATGCATGCCGGCTATAGCGGCCGCGCAGAGCGAAAGTTTCGGTCGTGTCAGAACAGTGCAGCTGAAATTGGGCGCTCCCAAGACCTGAGTAAGCACGCTAGATTTAAGCAACGAACGCCTGCCGAATTCGTATGCATGCCGGCTATAGCGGCCGCGCAGAGCGAAAGTTTCGGTCGTGTCAGAACAGTGCAGCTGAAATTGGGCGCTCCCGAGACCTGAGTAAGCACGCTAGATTTATGCAACGCCTGCCGGATTCCTATGCATCCTGGCTATAGCGGCCGCGCAGAGGGAGAGTTTCGGTCGTGTCAGAACAGTGCAGCTGAAATTGGGCGCTCCCGAGACCTGAGTAAGCACGCTAGATTTATGCTACGCCTGCCGGATTCCTATGCATGCTGGCTCTAGCGGCCGCGCAGAGCGAAAGTTTCGGTCGTGTCAGAACAGTGCAGCTGAAATTGGGCGCTCCCGAGACCTGAGTAAGCACGCTAGATTTATGCAACGCCTGCCGGATTCCTTTGCATGCTGGCTATAGCGGCCGCGCAGAGCGAAAGTTTCGGTCGTGTCAGAACAGTGCAGCTGAAATTCGGCGCTCCCGAGACCTGAGTAAGCACGCTAGATTTATGCTACGCCTGCCGGATTCCTATGCATGCTGGCTCTAGCGGCCGCGCAGAGCGAAAGTTTCGGTCGTGTCAGAACAGTGCAGCTGAAATTGGGCGCTCCCGAGACCTGAGTAAGCACGCTAGATTTATGCAACGCCTGCCGGATTCCTTTGCATGTTGGCTATAGCGGCCGCGTAGAGCGAAAGTTTCGGTCGTGTCAGAACAGTGCAGCTGAAATTGGGCACTCCCGAGACCTGAGTAAGCACGCTAGATTTATGCAACGCCTGCCGGATTCCTATGCATGACGGCTATAGCGGCCGCGCAGAGCGAAAGTTTCGGTCGTGTCAGAACTGTGCAGTTGAAATTGGGCGCTCCCGAGAACAGAGTAAGCACACTAGATTTATGCAACGCCAGCCGGATTCCTATACATGCTGGCTATAGCGGCCGCGCAGAGCGAAAGTTTCGGTCGTGTCAGAACAGTGCAGCTTAAATTGGGCGCTCCCGAGACCTGAGTAAGCACGCAAGATTTATGCAACGCCAGCCGGATTCCTATGCATGCTGGCTATAGTGGCCGCGCAGAGCGAAAGCCTCGGTCGTGTCAGAACAGTGCAGCTGAAATTGGGCGCTCCCGAGACCTGAGTAAGCACGCTAGATTTATGCAACGCCTGCCGGATTCCTATGCATGCTGGCTATAGCGGCCGCGCAGAGCTAAAGTTTCGGTCGTGTCAGAACAGTGCAGCTGAAATTGGGCGCTCCCAAGACCTGAGTAAGCACGCTAGATTTATGCAACGCCAGCCGGATTCTTATGCATGATGGCTATAGTGGCCGCGCAGAGCGAAAGTTTCGGTCGTGTCAGAACAGTGCACCTGACATTGGGCGCTCCCGAGACCTGAGTAAGCACGCTAGATTTATGCAACGCCTGCCGGATTCCTGTGCATGCTGGCTATAGCAGCCGCGCAGAGCGAAAGTTTCGGTCGTGTCAGAACAGTGCAGCTGAAATTGGGCGCTCCCGAGACCTGAGTAAGCACGCTAGATTTATGCGACGCCTGCCGGATTCCTATGCATGCTGGCTATAGCGGCCGCGCAGAGCGAGAGTTTCGGTCGTGTCAGAACAGTGCAGCTGAAATTGGGCGCTCCCGAGACCTGAGTAAGCACGCTAGATTTATGCAACGCCTGCCGGATTCGTATGCATGCCGGCTATAGCGGCCGCGCAGAGCGAAAGTTTCGGTCGTGTCAGAACAGTGCAGCTGAAATTGGGCGCTCCCGACACCTGAGTAAGCACGCTAGATTTATGCAACGCCTGCCGGATTCCTTTGCATGTTGGCTATAGCGGCCACGTAGAGCGAAAGTTTCGGTCGTGTCAGAACAGTGCAGCTGAAATTGGGCACTCCCGAGACATGAGTAAGCACGCTAGATTTATGCAACGCCTGCCGGATTCGTATGCATGCCGGCTATAGCGGCCATGCAGAGCGAAAGTTTCGGTCGTGTCAGAACAGTGCAGCTGAAATTGGGCGCTCCCGAGACCTGAGTAAGCACGCTAGATTTATGCAACGCCTGCCGGATTCCTATGCATGCTGGCTATAGCGGCCGCGCAGAGCGAGAGTTTCGGTCGTGTCAGAACAGTGCAGCTGAAATTGGGCGCTCCCGAGACCTGAGTAAGCACGCTAGATTTATACAACGCCTGCCATATTCCTATGCATGCTGGCTATAGCGGCCGCGCAGAGCGAAAGTTTCGGTCGTGTCAGAACAGTGCAGCTGAAATTGGGCGCTCCCGAGACCTGAGTAAGCACGCTAGATTTATGCTACGCCTGCCGGATTCCTTAGCATGCTGGCTATAGCGGCCGCGCAGAGCGAAAGTTTCGGTCGTGTCAGAACAGTGCAGCTGAAATTGGGCACTCCCGAGACCTGAGTAAGCACGCTAGATTTATGCAACGCCTGCCGGATTCCTATGCATGACGGCTATAGCGGCCGCGCCGGGCGAAACTTTAGGTCGTGTCAGAACAGTGCAGCTGAAATTGGGCGCTCCCGAGACCTGAGTAAGCACGCTAGATTTATGCAACGCCAGCCGGATTCCTATGCATGCTGGCTATAGCGGCCGCGCAGAGCGAAAGTTTCGGTCGTGTCAGAACAGTGCAGCTGAAATTAGGCGCTCCCGAGACCTGAGTCAGCACGCTAGATTTATGCAACGCCTGCCGGATTCCTATGCATGCTGGCTATAGCGGCCGCGCAGAGCGAGAGTTTCGGTCGTGTCAGAACAGTGCAGCTGAAATTCGGCGCTCCCGAGACCTGAGTAAGCACGCTAGATTTATACAACGCCTGCCGGATTCCTATGCATGCCGGCTATAGTGGCCGCGCAGAGCGAAAGTTTCGGTCGTGTCAGAACAGTGCAGCTGAAACTGGGCGCTCCCGAGACCTGAGTAAGCACGCTAGATTTAAGCAACGCCTGCCGGATTCGTATGCATGCCGGCTATAGCGGCCATGCAGAGCGAAAGTTTCGGTCGTGTCAGAACAGTGCAGCTGAAATTGGGCGCTCCCGAGACCTGAGTAAGCACGCTAGATTTATGCAACGCCTGCCGGATTCCTATGCATGCTGGCTATAGCGGCCGCGCAGAGCGAGAGTTTCGGTCGTGTCAGAACAGTGCAGCTGAAATTGGGCGCTCCCGAGACCTGAGTAAGCACGCTAGATTTATGCAACGCCTGCCCGATTCGTATGCATGCCGGCTATAGCGGCCGCGCAGAGCGAAAGTTTCGGTCGTGTCAGAACAGTGCAGCTGAAATTGGCCGCTCCCGAGACCTGAGTAAGCACGCTAGATTTATGCTACGCCTGCCGGATTCCTATGCATGCTGGCTATAGCGGCCGCGCAGAGCGAAAGTTTCGGTCGTGTCAGAACAGTGCAGCTGAAATTGGGCGCTCCCGAGACCTGAGTAAGCACGCTATATTTATGCAACGCCTGCCGGATTCCTATGCATGCTGGCTATAGCGGCCGCGCAGAGCGAAAGTTTCGGTCGTGTCAGAACTGTGCAGCTGAAATTGGGCGCTCCCGAGACCTGAGTAAGCACGCTAGATTTATGCAACGCCAGCCGGATTCCTATGCATGCTGACTATAGTGGCCGCGCAGACCGAAAGTTTCGGTCGTGTCAGAACAGTGCAGCTGAAATTGGGCGCTACCGAGACCTGAGTAAGCACGCTAGATTTATGCTACGCCTGCCGGATTCCTATGCATGCTGGCTATAGCGGCCGCGCAGAGCGAAAGTTTCGGTCGTGTCAGAACAGTGCAGCTGAAATTGGGCGCTCCCGAGACCTGAGTAAGCACGCTAGATTTATGCAACGCCTGCCGGATTCCTTTGCATGCGGGCTATAGCGGCCGCGCAGAGCGAAAGTTTCGGTCGTGTCAGAACAGTGCAGCTGAAATTAGGCGCTCCCGAGACCTGAGTAAGCACGCTAGATTTATGCAACGCCTGCCGGATTCCTATGCATGCTGGCTGTAGAGGCCGCGCAGAGCGAGAGTTTCGGTCGTGTCAGAACAGTGCAGCTGAAATTGGGCGCTCCCGAGACCTGAGTAAGCACGCTAGATTTATGCAACGCCAGCCGGATTCCTATGCATGCTGACTATAGCGGCCGCGCAGAGCGAAAGTTTCGGTCGTGTCAGAACAGTGCAGCTGAAATTGGGCGCTACCGAGACCTGAGTAAGCACGCTAGATTTATGCTACGCCTGCCGGATTCCTATGCATGCTGGCTATAGCGGCCGCGCAGAGCGAAAGTTTCGGTCGTGTCAGAACAGTGCAGCTGAAATTAGGCGCTCCCGAGACCTGAGTAAGCACGCTAGATTTATGCAACGCCTGCCGGATTCCTATGCATGCTGGCTGTAGAGGCCGCGCAGAGCGAGAGTTTCGGTCGTGTCAGAACAGTGCAGCTGAAATTGGGCGCTCCCGAGACCTGAGTAAGCACGCTAGATTTATGCAACGCCAGCCGGATTCCTTTGCATGCTGGCTATAGCGGCCGCGCAGAGCGAAAGTTTCGGTCGTGTCAGAACAGTGCAGCTGAAATTAGGCGCTCCCGAGACCTGAGTAAGCACGCTAGATTTATGCAACGCCTGCCGGATTCCTATGCATGCTGGCTATAGCGGCCGCGCAGAGCGAAACTTTCGGTCGTGTCAGAACAGTGCAGTTGAAATTGGGCGCTCCCGAGAACAGAGTAAGCACACTAGATTTATGCAACGCCAGCCGGATTCCTATACATGCTGGCTATAGCGGCCGCGCAGAGCGAAAGTTTCGGTCGTGTCAGAACAGTGCAGCTGACATTGGGCGCTCCCGAGACCTGAGTAAGCACGCTAGATTTATGCAACGCCAGCCGTATTCCTATGCATTCTGGCTATAGTGGCCGCGCAGAGCGAAAGTTTCGGTCGTGTCAGAACAGTGCAGCTGAAATTGGGCGCTCCCGAGACCTGAGTAAGCACGCTAGATTTATGCAACGCCTGCCGGATTCCTGTGCATGCTGGCTATAGCAGCCGCGCAGAGCGAAAGTTTCGGTCGTGTCAGAACAGTGCAGCTGAAATTGGGCGCTCCCGAGACCTGAGTAAGCACGCTAGATTTATGCGACGCCTGCCGGATTCCTATGCATGCTGGCTATAGCGCCCGCGCAGAGCGAGAGTTTCGGTCGTGTCAGAACAGTGCAGCTGAAATTGGGCGCTCCCGAGACCTGAGTAAGCACGCTAGATTTATGCAACGCCTGCCGGATTCGTATGCATGCCGGCTATAGCGGCCGCGCAGAGCGAAAGTTTCGGTCGTGTCAGAACAGTGCAGCTGAAATTGGGCGCTCCCGAGACCTGAGTAAGCACGCTAGATTTATGCAACGCCTGCCGGATTCCTTTGCATGTTGGCTATAGCGGCCACGTAGAGCGAAAGTTTCGGTCGTGTCAGAACAGTGCAGCTGAAATTGGGCACTCCCGAGACATGAGTAAGCACGCTAGATTTATGCAACGCCTGCCGGATTCCTATGCATGACGGCTATAGCGGCCGCGCAGAGCGAAAGTTTCGGTCGTGTCAGAACAGTGCAGCTGAAATTGGGCGCTCCCGAGACCTGAGTAAGCACGATAGATTTATGCAACGCCAGCCGGATTCCTATGCATGCTGGCTATAGCGGCCGCGCAGAGCGAGAGTTTCGGTCGTGTCAGAACAGTGCAGCTGAAATTGGGCGCTCCCGAGACCTGAGTAAGCACGCTAGATTTATACAACGCCTGCCATATTCTTATGCATGCTGGCTATAGCGGCCGCGCAGAGCGAAAGTTTCGGTCGTGTCAGAACAGTGCAGCTGAAATTGGGCGCTCCCGAGACCTGAGTAAGCACGCTAGATTTATGCTACGCCTGCCGGATTCCTTAGCATGCTGGCTATAGCGGCCGCGCAGAGCGAAAGTTTCGGTCGTGTCAGAACAGTGCAGCTGAAATTGGGCACTCCCGAGACCTGAGTAAGCACGCTAGATTTATGCAACGCCTGCCGGATTCCTATGCATGACGGCTATAGCGGCCGCGCCGGGCGAAACTTTAGGTCGTGTCAGAACAGTGCAGCTGAAATTGGGCGCTCCCGAGACCTGAGTAAGCACGCTAGATTTATGCAACGCCAGCCGGATTCCTATGCATGCTGGCTATAGCGGCCGCGCAGAGCGAAAGTTTCGGTCGTGTCAGAACAGTGCAGCTGAAATTAGGCGCTCCCGAGACCTGAGTCAGCACGCTAGATTTATGCAACGCCTGCCGGATTCCTATGCATGCTGGCTATAGCGGCCGCGCAGAGCGAGAGTTTCGGTCGTGTCAGAACAGTGCAGCTGAAATTCGGCGCTCCCGAGACCTGAGTAAGCACGCTAGATTTATACAACGCCTGCCGGATTCCTATGCATGCCGGCTATAGTGGCCGCGCAGAGCGAAAGTTTCGGTCGTGTCAGAACAGTGCAGCTGAAACTGGGCGCTCCCGAGACCTGAGTAAGCACGCTAGATTTAAGCAACGCCTGCCGGATTCGTATGCATGCCGGCTATAGCGGCCATGCAGAGCGAAAGTTTCGGTCGTGTCAGAACAGTGCAGCTGAAATTGGGCGCTCCCGAGACCTGAGTAAGCACGCTAGATTTATGCAACGCCTGCCGGATTCCTATGCATGCTGGCTATAGCGGCCGCGCAGAGCGAGAGTTTCGGTCGTGTCAGAACAGTGCAGCTGAAATTGGGCGCTCCCGAGACCTGAGTAAGCACGCTAGATTTATGCAACGCCTGCCCGATTCGTATGCATGCCGGCTATAGCGGCCGCGCAGAGCGAAAGTTTCGGTCGTGTCAGAACAGTGCAGCTGAAATTGGCCGCTCCCGAGACCTGAGTAAGCACGCTAGATTTATGCAACGCCTGCCGGATTCCTATGCATGCTGGCTATAGCGGCCGCGCAGAGCGAGAGTTTCTGTCGTGTCAGAACAGTGCAGCTGAAATTGGGCGCTCCCGAGACCTGAGTAAGCACGCTAGATTTATGCAACGCCTGCCGGATTCCTATGCATGCTGGCTATAGCGGCCGCGCAGAGCGAAAGTTTCGGTCATGTCAGAACAGTGAAGCTGAAATTGGGCACTCCCGAGACCAGAGTAAGCACGCTAGATTTATGCAACGCCTGCCGGATTCCTATGCATGACGGCTATAGCGGCCGCGCAGAGCGAAAGTTTCGGTCGTGTCAGAACAGTGCAGCTGAAATTGGCCGCTCCCGAGACCTGAGTAAGCACGCTAGATTTATGCAACGCCAGCCGGATTCCTATGCATGCTGGCTATAGTGGCCGCGCAGAGCGAAAGTTTCGGTCGTGTCAGAACAGTGCAGCTGAAATTGGGCGCTCCCGAGACCTGAGTAAGCACGCTATATTTATGCAACGCCTGCCGGATTCCTATGCATGCTGGCTATAGCGGCCGCGCAGAGCGAAAGTTTCGGTCGTGTCAGAACTGTGCAGCTGAAATTGGGCGCTCCCGAGACCTGAGTAAGCACGCTAGATTTATGCAACGCCAGCCGGATTCCTATGCATGCTGACTATAGTGGCCGCGCAGACCGAAAGTTTCGGTCGTGTCAGAACAGTGCAGCTGAAATTGGGCGCTACCGAGACCTGAGTAAGCACGCTAGATTTATGCTACGCCTGCCGGATTCCTATGCATGCTGGCTATAGCGGCCGCGCAGAGCGAAAGTTTCGGTCGTGTCAGAACAGTGCAGCTGAAATTGGGCGCTCCCGAGACCTGAGTAAGCACGCTAGATTTATGCAACGCCTGCCGGATTCCTTTGCATGCGGGCTATAGCGGCCGCGCAGAGCGAAAGTTTCGGTCGTGTCAGAACAGTGCAGCTGAAATTAGGCGCTCCCGAGACCTGAGTAAGCACGCTAGATTTATGCAACGCCTGCCGGATTCCTATGCATGCTGGCTGTAGAGGCCGCGCAGAGCGAGAGTTTCGGTCGTGTCAGAACAGTGCAGCTGAAATTGGGCGCTCCCGAGACCTGAGTAAGCACGCTAGATTTATGCAACGCCAGCCGGATTCCTATGCATGCTGACTATAGCGGCCGCGCAGAGCGAAAGTTTCGGTCGTGTCAGAACAGTGCAGCTGAAATTGGGCGCTACCGAGACCTGAGTAAGCACGCTAGATTTATGCTACGCCTGCCGGATTCCTATGCATGCTGGCTATAGCGGCCGCGCAGAGCGAAAGTTTCGGTCGTGTCAGAACAGTGCAGCTGAAATTGGGCGCTCCCGAGACCTGAGTAAGCACGCTAGATTTATGCAACGCCTGCCGGATTCCTTTGCATGCGGGCTATAGCGGCCGCGCAGAGCGAAAGATTCGGTCGTGTCAGAACAGTGCAGCTGAAATTAGGCGCTCCCGAGACCTGAGTAAGCACGCTAGATTTATGCAACGCCTGCCGGATTCCTATGCATGCTGGCTGTAGAGGCCGCGCAGAGCGAGAGTTTCGGTCGTGTCAGAACAGTGCAGCTGAAATTGGGCGCTCCCGAGACCTGAGTAAGCACGCTAGATTTATGCAACGCCAGCCGGATTCCTTTGCATGCTGGCTATAGCGGCCGCGCAGAGCGAAAGTTTCGGTCGTGTCAGAACAGTGCAGCTGAAATTAGGCGCTCCCGAGACCTGAGTAAGCACGCTAGATTTATGCAACGCCTGCCGGATTCCTATGCATGCTGGCTATAGCGGCCGCGCAGAGCGAAAGTTTCGGTCGTGTCAGAACAGTGCAGTTGAAATTGGGCGCTCCCGAGAACAGAGTAAGCACACTAGATTTATGCAACGCCAGCCGGATTCCTATACATGCTGGCTATAGCGGCCGCGCAGAGCGAAAGTTTCGGTCGTGTCAGAACAGTGCAGCTGACATTGGGCGCTCCCGAGACCTGAGTAAGCACGCTAGATTTATGCAACGCCAGCCGTATTCCTATGCATTCTGGCTATAGTGGCCGCGCAGAGCGAAAGTTTCGGTCGTGTCAGAACAGTGCAGCTGAAATTGGGCGCTCCCGAGACCTGAGTAAGCACGCTAGATTTATGCAACGCCTGCCGGATTCCTATGCATGCTGGCTATAGTGGCCGCGCAGAGCGAAAGTTTCGTTCGTGTCAGAACAGTGCAGCTGAAATTGGGCGCTCCCGAGACCTGAGTAAGCACGCTAGATTTATGCAACGCCTGCCGGATTCGTATGCATGCCGGCTATAGCGGCCGCGCAGAGCGAAAGTTTCGGTCGTGTCAGAACAGTGCAGCTGAAATTGGGCGCTCCCAAGACCTGAGTAAGCACGCTAGATTTATGCAACGCCAGCCGGATTCTTATGCATGCTGGCTATAGCGGCCGCGCAGAGCGAAAGTTTCGGTCGTGTCAGGAAAGTGCAGCTGAAATTGGGCACTCCCGAAACCTGAGTAAGCACGCTAGATTTATGCAACGCCTGCCGGATTCTATGCATGACGGCTATAGCGGCCGCGCAGAGCGAAAGTTTCGGTCGTGTCAGAACAGTGCAGCTGAAATTGGGCGCTCCCGAGACCTGAGTAAGCACGCTAGATTTATGCAACGCCAGCCGGAATCCTATGCATGACGGCTATAGCGGCCGCGCAGAGCGAAAGTTTCGGTCGTGTCAGAACAGTGCAGCTGAAATTGGGCGCTCCCGAGACCTGAGTAAGCACGCTAGATTTATGCAACGCCTGCCGGATTCCTATGCATGACGGCTATAGCGGCCGCGCAGAGCGAAAGTTTCGGTCGTGTCAGAACAGTGCAGCTGAAATTGGGCACTCCCGAGACCTGAGTAAGCACGCTAGATTTATGCAACGCCTGCCGGATTCCTATGCATGGCGGCTATAGCGGCCGCGCAGAGCGAAAGTTTCGGTCGTGTCAGAACAGTGCAGCTGAAATTGGGCGCTCCCGAGACCTGAGTAAGCACGCTAGATTTATGCAACGCCAGCCGGATTCCTATACATGCTGGCTATAGCGGCCGCGCAGAGCGAAAGTTTCGGTCGTGTCAGAACAGTGCAGCTGAAATTGGGCGCTCCCGAGACCTGAGTAAGCACGCTAGATTTATGCAACGCCAGCCGGATTCCTATGCATGCTGGCTATAGTGGCCGCGCAGAGCGAAAGCCTCGGTCGTGTCAGAACAGTGCAGCTGAAATTGGGCGCTCCCGAGACCTGAGTAAGCACGCTAGATTTATGCAACGCCTGCCGGATTCCTATGCATGCTGGCTATAGCGGCCGCGCAGAGCTAAAGTTTCGGTCGTGTCAGAACAGTGCAGCTGAAATTGGGCGCTCCCAAGACCTGAGTAAGCACGCTAGATTTATGCAACGCCAGCCGGATTCTTATGCATGATGGCTATAGTGGCCGCGCAGAGCGAAAGTTTCGGTCGTGTCAGAACAGTGCACCTGAAATTGGGCGCTCCCGAGACCTGAGTAAGCACGCTAGATTTATGCAACGCCTGCCGGATTCCTGTGCATGCTGGCTATAGCAGCCGCGCAGAGCGAAAGTTTCGGTCGTGTCAGAACAGTGCAGCTGAAATTGGGCGCTCCCGAGACCTGAGTAAGCACGCTAGATTTATGCAACGCCTGCCGGATTCCTATGCATGCTGGCTATAGCGGCCGCGCAGAGCGAGAGTTTCGGTCGTGTCAGAACAGTGCAGCTGAAATTGGGCGCTCCCGAGACCTGAGTAGGCACGCTAGATTTATACAACGCCTGCCGGATTCCTATGCATGCTGGCTATAGCGGCCGCGCAGAGCGAAAGTTTCGGTCGTGTCAGAAGAGTGCAGCTGAAATTGGGCGCTCCCGAGACCTGAGTAAGCACGCTAGATTTATACAACGCCTGCCGGATTCCTATGCATGCTGGCTATAGTGGCCGCGCAGAGCGAAAGTTTCGGTCGTGTCAGAAGAGTGCAGCTGAAATTGGGCGCTCCCGAGACCTGAGTAAGCACGCTAGATTTAAGCAACGAACGCCTGCCGGATTCGTATGCATGCCGGCTATAGCGGCCGCGCAGAGCGAGAGTTTCGGTCGTGTCAGAACAGTGCAGCTGAAATTGGGCGCTCCCGAGACCTGAGTAAGCACGCTAGATTTATACAACGCCTGCCATTTTCCTATGCATGCTGGCTATAGCGGCCGCGCAGAGCGAAAGTTTCGGTCGTGTCAGAACAGTGCAGCTGAAATTGGGCGCTCCCGAGACCTGAGTAAGCACGCTAGATTTATGCTACGCCTGCCGGATTCCTATGCATGCTGGCTCTAGCGGCCGCGCAGAGCGAAAGTTTCGGTCGTGTCAGAACAGTGCAGCTGAAATTGGGCGCTCCCGAGACCTGAGTAAGCACGCTAGATTTATGCAACGCCTGCCGGATTCCTTTGCATGCGGGCTATAGCGGCCGCGCAGAGCGAAAGATTCGGTCGTGTCAGAACAGTGCAGCTGAAATTAGGCGCTCCCGAGACCTGAGTAAGCACGCTAGATTTATACAACGCCTGCCATTTTCCTATGCATGCTGGCTATAGCGGCCGCGCAGAGCGAAAGTTTCGGTCGTGTCAGAACAGTGCAGCTGAAATTGGGCGCTCCCGAGACCTGAGTAAGCACGCTAGATTTATGCAACGCCAGCCGGATTCCTTTGCATGCTGGCTATAGCGGCCGCGCAGAGCGAAAGTTTCGGTCGTGTCAGAACAGTGCAGCTGAAATTAGGCGCTCCCGAGACCTGAGTAAGCACGCTAGATTTATGCAACGCCTGCCGGATTCCTATGCATGCTGGCTATAGCGGCCGCGCAGAGCGAAAGTTTCGGTCGTGTCAGAACAGTGCAGTTGAAATTGGGCGCTCCCGAGAACAGAGTAAGCACACTAGATTTATGCAACGCCAGCCGGATTCCTATACATGCTGGCTATAGCGGCCGCGCAGAGCGAAAGTTTCGGTCGTGTCAGAACAGTGCAGCTGACATTGGGCGCTCCCGAGACCTGAGTAAGCACGCTAGATTTATGCAACGCCAGCCGTATTCCTATGCATTCTGGCTATAGTGGCCGCGCAGAGCGAAAGTTTCGGTCGTGTCAGAACAGTGCAGCTGAAATTGGGCGCTCCCGAGACCTGAGTAAGCACGCTAGATTTATGCAACGCCTGCCGGATTCCTATGCATGCTGGCTATAGTGGCCGCGCAGAGCGAAAGTTTCGTTCGTGTCAGAACAGTGCAGCTGAAATTGGGCGCTCCCGAGACCTGAGTAAGCACGCTAGATTTATGCAACGCCTGCCGGATTCGTATGCATGCCGGCTATAGCGGCCGCGCAGAGCGAAAGTTTCGGTCGTGTCAGAACAGTGCAGCTGAAATTGGGCGCTCCCAAGACCTGAGTAAGCACGCTAGATTTATGCAACGCCAGCCGGATTCTTATGCATGCTGGCTATAGCGGCCGCGCAGAGCGAAAGTTTCGGTCGTGTCAGGAAAGTGCAGCTGAAATTGGGCACTCCCGAAACCTGAGTAAGCACGCTAGATTTATGCAACGCCTGCCGGATTCTATGCATGACGGCTATAGCGGCCGCGCAGAGCGAAAGTTTCGGTCGTGTCAGAACAGTGCAGCTGAAATTGGGCGCTCCCGAGACCTGAGTAAGCACGCTAGATTTATGCAACGCCAGCCGGAATCCTATGCATGACGGCTATAGCGGCCGCGCAGAGCGAAAGTTTCGGTCGTGTCAGAACAGTGCAGCTGAAATTGGGCGCTCCCGAGACCTGAGTAAGCACGCTAGATTTATGCAACGCCTGCCGGATTCCTATGCATGACGGCTATAGCGGCCGCGCAGAGCGAAAGTTTCGGTCGTGTCAGAACAGTGCAGCTGAAATTGGGCACTCCCGAGACCTGAGTAAGCACGCTAGATTTATGCAACGCCTGCCGGATTCCTATGCATGGCGGCTATAGCGGCCGCGCAGAGCGAAAGTTTCGGTCGTGTCAGAACAGTGCAGCTGAAATTGGGCGCTCCCGAGACCTGAGTAAGCACGCTAGATTTATGCAACGCCAGCCGGATTCCTATACATGCTGGCTATAGCGGCCGCGCAGAGCGAAAGTTTCGGTCGTGTCAGAACAGTGCAGCTGAAATTGGGCGCTCCCGAGACCTGAGTAAGCACGCTAGATTTATGCAACGCCAGCCGGATTCCTATGCATGCTGGCTATAGTGGCCGCGCAGAGCGAAAGCCTCGGTCGTGTCAGAACAGTGCAGCTGAAATTGGGCGCTCCCGAGACCTGAGTAAGCACGCTAGATTTATGCAACGCCTGCCGGATTCCTATGCATGCTGGCTATAGCGGCCGCGCAGAGCTAAAGTTTCGGTCGTGTCAGAACAGTGCAGCTGAAATTGGGCGCTCCCAAGACCTGAGTAAGCACGCTAGATTTATGCAACGCCAGCCGGATTCTTATGCATGATGGCTATAGTGGCCGCGCAGAGCGAAAGTTTCGGTCGTGTCAGAACAGTGCACCTGAAATTGGGCGCTCCCGAGACCTGAGTAAGCACGCTAGATTTATGCAACGCCTGCCGGATTCCTGTGCATGCTGGCTATAGCAGCCGCGCAGAGCGAAAGTTTCGGTCGTGTCAGAACAGTGCAGCTGAAATTGGGCGCTCCCGAGACCTGAGTAAGCACGCTAGATTTATGCAACGCCTGCCGGATTCCTATGCATGCTGGCTATAGCGGCCGCGCAGAGCGAGAGTTTCGGTCGTGTCAGAACAGTGCAGCTGAAATTGGGCGCTCCCGAGACCTGAGTAGGCACGCTAGATTTATACAACGCCTGCCGGATTCCTATGCATGCTGGCTATAGCGGCCGCGCAGAGCGAAAGTTTCGGTCGTGTCAGAAGAGTGCAGCTGAAATTGGGCGCTCCCGAGACCTGAGTAAGCACGCTAGATTTATACAACGCCTGCCGGATTCCTATGCATGCTGGCTATAGTGGCCGCGCAGAGCGAAAGTTTCGGTCGTGTCAGAAGAGTGCAGCTGAAATTGGGCGCTCCCGAGACCTGAGTAAGCACGCTAGATTTAAGCAACGAACGCCTGCCGGATTCGTATGCATGCCGGCTATAGCGGCCGCGCAGAGCGAGAGTTTCGGTCGTGTCAGAACAGTGCAGCTGAAATTGGGCGCTCCCGAGACCTGAGTAAGCACGCTAGATTTATACAACGCCTGCCATTTTCCTATGCATGCTGGCTATAGCGGCCGCGCAGAGCGAAAGTTTCGGTCGTGTCAGAACAGTGCAGCTGAAATTGGGCGCTCCCGAGACCTGAGTAAGCACGCTAGATTTATGCTACGCCTGCCGGATTCCTATGCATGCTGGCTCTAGCGGCCGCGCAGAGCGAAAGTTTCGGTCGTGTCAGAACAGTGCAGCTGAAATTGGGCGCTCCCGAGACCTGAGTAAGCACGCTATATTTATGCAACGCCTGCCGGATTCCTATGCATGCTGGCTATAGCGGCCGCGCAGAGCGAAAGTTTCGGTCGTGTCAGAACTGTGCAGCTGAAATTGGGCGCTCCCGAGACCTGAGTAAGCACGCTAGATTTATGCAACGCCAGCCGGATTCCTATGCATGCTGACTATAGTGGCCGCGCAGACCGAAAGTTTCGGTCGTGTCAGAACAGTGCAGCTGAAATTGGGCGCTACCGAGACCTGAGTAAGCACGCTAGATTTATGCTACGCCTGCCGGATTCCTATGCATGCTGGCTATAGCGGCCGCGCAGAGCGAAAGTTTCGGTCGTGTCAGAACAGTGCAGCTGAAATTGGGCGCTCCCGAGACCTGAGTAAGCACGCTAGATTTATGCAACGCCTGCCGGATTCCTTTGCATGCGGGCTATAGCGGCCGCGCAGAGCGAAAGTTTCGGTCGTGTCAGAACAGTGCAGCTGAAATTAGGCGCTCCCGAGACCTGAGTAAGCACGCTAGATTTATGCAACGCCTGCCGGATTCCTATGCATGCTGGCTGTAGAGGCCGCGCAGAGCGAGAGTTTCGGTCGTGTCAGAACAGTGCAGCTGAAATTGGGCGCTCCCGAGACCTGAGTAAGCACGCTAGATTTATGCAACGCCAGCCGGATTCCTATGCATGCTGACTATAGCGGCCGCGCAGAGCGAAAGTTTCGGTCGTGTCAGAACAGTGCAGCTGAAATTGGGCGCTACCGAGACCTGAGTAAGCACGCTAGATTTATGCTACGCCTGCCGGATTCCTATGCATGCTGGCTATAGCGGCCGCGCAGAGCGAAAGTTTCGGTCGTGTCAGAACAGTGCAGCTGAAATTGGGCGCTCCCGAGACCTGAGTAAGCACGCTAGATTTATGCAACGCCTGCCGGATTCCTTTGCATGCGGGCTATAGCGGCCGCGCAGAGCGAAAGATTCGGTCGTGTCAGAACAGTGCAGCTGAAATTAGGCGCTCCCGAGACCTGAGTAAGCACGCTAGATTTATGCAACGCCTGCCGGATTCCTATGCATGCTGGCTGTAGAGGCCGCGCAGAGCGAGAGTTTCGGTCGTGTCAGAACAGTGCAGCTGAAATTGGGCGCTCCCGAGACCTGAGTAAGCACGCTAGATTTATGCAACGCCAGCCGGATTCCTTTGCATGCTGGCTATAGCGGCCGCGCAGAGCGAAAGTTTCGGTCGTGTCAGAACAGTGCAGCTGAAATTAGGCGCTCCCGAGACCTGAGTAAGCACGCTAGATTTATGCAACGCCTGCCGGATTCCTATGCATGCTGGCTATAGCGGCCGCGCAGAGCGAAACTTTCGGTCGTGTCAGAACAGTGCAGTTGAAATTGGGCGCTCCCGAGAACAGAGTAAGCACACTAGATTTATGCAACGCCAGCCGGATTCCTATACATGCTGGCTATAGCGGCCGCGCAGAGCGAAAGTTTCGGTCGTGTCAGAACAGTGCAGCTGACATTGGGCGCTCCCGAGACCTGAGTAAGCACGCTAGATTTATGCAACGCCAGCCGTATTCCTATGCATTCTGGCTATAGTGGCCGCGCAGAGCGAAAGTTTCGGTCGTGTCAGAACAGTGCAGCTGAAATTGGGCGCTCCCGAGACCTGAGTAAGCACGCTAGATTTATGCAACGCCTGCCGGATTCCTGTGCATGCTGGCTATAGCAGCCGCGCAGAGCGAAAGTTTCGGTCGTGTCAGAACAGTGCAGCTGAAATTGGGCGCTCCCGAGACCTGAGTAAGCACGCTAGATTTATGCGACGCCTGCCGGATTCCTATGCATGCTGGCTATAGCGCCCGCGCAGAGCGAGAGTTTCGGTCGTGTCAGAACAGTGCAGCTGAAATTGGGCGCTCCCGAGACCTGAGTAAGCACGCTAGATTTATGCGACGCCTGCCGGATTCCTATGCATGCTGGCTATAGCGCCCGCGCAGAGCGAGAGTTTCGGTCGTGTCAGAACAGTGCAGCTGAAATTGGGCGCTCCCGAGACCTGAGTAAGCACGCTAGATTTATGCAACGCCTGCCGGATTCGTATGCATGCCGGCTATAGCGGCCGCGCAGAGCGAAAGTTTCGGTCGTGTCAGAACAGTGCAGCTGAAATTGGGCGCTCCCGAGACCTGAGTAAGCACGCTAGATTTATGCAACGCCTGCCGGATTCCTTTGCATGTTGGCTATAGCGGCCACGTAGAGCGAAAGTTTCGGTCGTGTCAGAACAGTGCAGCTGAAATTGGGCACTCCCGAGACATGAGTAAGCACGCTAGATTTATGCAACGCCTGCCGGATTCCTATGCATGACGGCTATAGCGGCCGCGCAGAGCGAAAGTTTCGGTCGTGTCAGAACAGTGCAGCTGAAATTGGGCGCTCCCGAGACCTGAGTAAGCACGATAGATTTATGCAACGCCAGCCGGATTCCTATGCATGCTGGCTATAGCGGCCGCGCAGAGCGAGAGTTTCGGTCGTGTCAGAACAGTGCAGCTGAAATTGGGCGCTCCCGAGACCTGAGTAAGCACGCTAGATTTATACAACGCCTGCCATATTCTTATGCATGCTGGCTATAGCGGCCGCGCAGAGCGAAAGTTTCGGTCGTGTCAGAACAGTGCAGCTGAAATTGGGCGCTCCCGAGACCTGAGTAAGCACGCTAGATTTATGCTACGCCTGCCGGATTCCTTAGCATGCTGGCTATAGCGGCCGCGCAGAGCGAAAGTTTCGGTCGTGTCAGAACAGTGCAGCTGAAATTGGGCACTCCCGAGACCTGAGTAAGCACGCTAGATTTATGCAACGCCTGCCGGATTCCTATGCATGACGGCTATAGCGGCCGCGCCGGGCGAAACTTTAGGTCGTGTCAGAACAGTGCAGCTGAAATTGGGCGCTCCCGAGACCTGAGTAAGCACGCTAGATTTATGCAACGCCAGCCGGATTCCTATGCATGCTGGCTATAGCGGCCGCGCAGAGCGAAAGTTTCGGTCGTGTCAGAACAGTGCAGCTGAAATTAGGCGCTCCCGAGACCTGAGTCAGCACGCTAGATTTATGCAACGCCTGCCGGATTCCTATGCATGCTGGCTATAGCGGCCGCGCAGAGCGAGAGTTTCGGTCGTGTCAGAACAGTGCAGCTGAAATTCGGCGCTCCCGAGACCTGAGTAAGCACGCTAGATTTATACAACGCCTGCCGGATTCCTATGCATGCCGGCTATAGTGGCCGCGCAGAGCGAAAGTTTCGGTCGTGTCAGAACAGTGCAGCTGAAACTGGGCGCTCCCGAGAATTGAGTAAGCACGCTAGATTTAAGCAACGCCTGCCGGATTCGTATGCATGCCGGCTATAGCGGCCATGCAGAGCGAAAGTTTCGGTCGTGTCAGAACAGTGCAGCTGAAATTGGGCGCTCCCGAGACCTGAGTAAGCACGCTAGATTTATGCAACGCCTGCCGGATTCCTATGCATGCTGGCTATAGCGGCCGCGCAGAGCGAGAGTTTCGGTCGTGTCAGAACAGTGCAGCTGAAATTGGGCGCTCCCGAGACCTGAGTAAGCACGCTAGATTTATGCAACGCCTGCCCGATTCGTATGCATGCCGGCTATAGCGGCCGCGCAGAGCGAAAGTTTCGGTCGTGTCAGAACAGTGCAGCTGAAATTGGCCGCTCCCGAGACCTGAGTAAGCACGCTAGATTTATGCAACGCCTGCCGGATTCCTATGCATGCTGGCTATAGCGGCCGCGCAGAACGAGAGTTTCTGTCGTGTCAGAACAGTGCAGCTGAAATTGGGCGCTCCCGAGACCTGAGTAAGCACGCTAGATTTATGCAACGCCTGCCGGATTCCTATGCATGCTGGCTATAGCGGCCGCGCAGAGCGAAAGTTTCGGTCATGTCAGAACAGTGAAGCTGAAATTGGGCACTCCCGAGACCAGAGTAAGCACGCTAGATTTATGCAACGCCTGCCGGATTCCTATGCATGACGGCTATAGCGGCCGCGCAGAGCGAAAGTTTCGGTCGTGTCAGAACAGTGCAGCTGAAATTGGCCGCTCCCGAGACCTGAGTAAGCACGCTAGATTTATGCAACGCCAGCCGGATTCCTATGCATGCTGGCTATAGTGGCCGCGCAGAGCGAAAGTTTCGGTCGTGTCAGAACAGTGCAGCTGAAATTGGGCGCTCCCGAGACCTGAGTAAGCACGCTATATTTATGCAACGCCTGCCGGATTCCTATGCATGCTGGCTATAGCGGCCGCGCAGAGCGAAAGTTTCGGTCGTGTCAGAACTGTGCAGCTGAAATTGGGCGCTCCCGAGACCTGAGTAAGCACGCTAGATTTATGCAACGCCAGCCGGATTCCTATGCATGCTGACTATAGTGGCCGCGCAGACCGAAAGTTTCGGTCGTGTCAGAACAGTGCAGCTGAAATTGGGCGCTACCGAGACCTGAGTAAGCACGCTAGATTTATGCTACGCCTGCCGGATTCCTATGCATGCTGGCTATAGCGGCCGCGCAGAGCGAAAGTTTCGGTCGTGTCAGAACAGTGCAGCTGAAATTGGGCGCTCCCGAGACCTGAGTAAGCACGCTAGATTTATGCAACGCCTGCCGGATTCCTTTGCATGCGGGCTATAGCGGCCGCGCAGAGCGAAAGTTTCGGTCGTGTCAGAACAGTGCAGCTGAAATTAGGCGCTCCCGAGACCTGAGTAAGCACGCTAGATTTATGCAACGCCTGCCGGATTCCTATGCATGCTGGCTGTAGAGGCCGCGCAGAGCGAGAGTTTCGGTCGTGTCAGAACAGTGCAGCTGAAATTGGGCGCTCCCGAGACCTGAGTAAGCACGCTAGATTTATGCAACGCCAGCCGGATTCCTATGCATGCTGACTATAGCGGCCGCGCAGAGCGAAAGTTTCGGTCGTGTCAGAACAGTGCAGCTGAAATTGGGCGCTACCGAGACCTGAGTAAGCACGCTAGATTTATGCTACGCCTGCCGGATTCCTATGCATGCTGGCTATAGCGGCCGCGCAGAGCGAAAGTTTCGGTCGTGTCAGAACAGTGCAGCTGAAATTGGGCGCTCCCGAGACCTGAGTAAGCACGCTAGATTTATGCAACGCCTGCCGGATTCCTTTGCATGCGGGCTATAGCGGCCGCGCAGAGCGAAAGATTCGGTCGTGTCAGAACAGTGCAGCTGAAATTAGGCGCTCCCGAGACCTGAGTAAGCACGCTAGATTTATGCAACGCCTGCCGGATTCCTATGCATGCTGGCTGTAGAGGCCGCGCAGAGCGAGAGTTTCGGTCGTGTCAGAACAGTGCAGCTGAAATTGGGCGCTCCCGAGACCTGAGTAAGCACGCTAGATTTATGCAACGCCAGCCGGATTCCTTTGCATGCTGGCTATAGCGGCCGCGCAGAGCGAAAGTTTCGGTCGTGTCAGAACAGTGCAGCTGAAATTAGGCGCTCCCGAGACCTGAGTAAGCACGCTAGATTTATGCAACGCCTGCCGGATTCCTATGCATGCTGGCTATAGCGGCCGCGCAGAGCGAAAGTTTCGGTCGTGTCAGAACAGTGCAGTTGAAATTGGGCGCTCCCGAGAACAGAGTAAGCACACTAGATTTATGCAACGCCAGCCGGATTCCTATACATGCTGGCTATAGCGGCCGCGCAGAGCGAAAGTTTCGGTCGTGTCAGAACAGTGCAGCTGACATTGGGCGCTCCCGAGACCTGAGTAAGCACGCTAGATTTATGCAACGCCAGCCGTATTCCTATGCATTCTGGCTATAGTGGCCGCGCAGAGCGAAAGTTTCGGTCGTGTCAGAACAGTGCAGCTGAAATTGGGCGCTCCCGAGACCTGAGTAAGCACGCTAGATTTATGCAACGCCTGCCGGATTCCTATGCATGCTGGCTATAGTGGCCGCGCAGAGCGAAAGTTTCGTTCGTGTCAGAACAGTGCAGCTGAAATTGGGCGCTCCCGAGACCTGAGTAAGCACGCTAGATTTATGCAACGCCTGCCGGATTCGTATGCATGCCGGCTATAGCGGCCGCGCAGAGCGAAAGTTTCGGTCGTGTCAGAACAGTGCAGCTGAAATTGGGCGCTCCCAAGACCTGAGTAAGCACGCTAGATTTATGCAACGCCAGCCGGATTCTTATACATGCTGGCTATAGCGGCCGCGCAGAGCGAAAGTTTCGGTCGTGTCAGGAAAGTGCAGCTGAAATTGGGCACTCCCGAAACCTGAGTAAGCACGCTAGATTTATGCAACGCCTGCCGGATTCTATGCATGACGGCTATAGCGGCCGCGCAGAGCGAAAGTTTCGGTCGTGTCAGAACAGTGCAGCTGAAATTGGGCGCTCCCGAGACCTGAGTAAGCACGCTAGATTTATGCAACGCCAGCCGGAATCCTATGCATGACGGCTATAGCGGCCGCGCAGAGCGAAAGTTTCGGTCGTGTCAGAACAGTGCAGCTGAAATTGGGCGCTCCCGAGACCTGAGTAAGCACGCTAGATTTATGCAACGCCTGCCGGATTCCTATGCATGACGGCTATAGCGGCCGCGCAGAGCGAAAGTTTCGGTCGTGTCAGAACAGTGCAGCTGAAATTGGGCACTCCCGAGACCTGAGTAAGCACGCTAGATTTATGCAACGCCTGCCGGATTCCTATGCATGGCGGCTATAGCGGCCGCGCAGAGCGAAAGTTTCGGTCGTGTCAGAACAGTGCAGCTGAAATTGGGCGCTCCCGAGACCTGAGTAAGCACGCTAGATTTATGCAACGCCAGCCGGATTCCTATACATGCTGGCTATAGCGGCCGCGCAGAGCGAAAGTTTCGGTCGTGTCAGAACAGTGCAGCTGAAATTGGGCGCTCCCGAGACCTGAGTAAGCACGCTAGATTTATGCAACGCCAGCCGGATTCCTATGCATGCTGGCTATAGTGGCCGCGCAGAGCGAAAGCCTCGGTCGTGTCAGAACAGTGCAGCTGAAATTGGGCGCTCCCGAGACCTGAGTAAGCACGCTAGATTTATGCAACGCCTGCCGGATTCCTATGCATGCTGGCTATAGCGGCCGCGCAGAGCTAAAGTTTCGGTCGTGTCAGAACAGTGCAGCTGAAATTGGGCGCTCCCAAGACCTGAGTAAGCACGCTAGATTTATGCAACGCCAGCCGGATTCTTATGCATGATGGCTATAGTGGCCGCGCAGAGCGAAAGTTTCGGTCGTGTCAGAACAGTGCACCTGAAATTGGGCGCTCCCGAGACCTGAGTAAGCGCGCTAGATTTATGCAACGCCTGCCGGATTCCTGTGCATGCTGGCTATAGCAGCCGCGCAGAGCGAAAGTTTCGGTCGTGTCAGAACAGTGCAGCTGAAATTGGGCGCTCCCGAGACCTGAGTAAGCACGCTAGATTTATGCAACGCCTGCCGGATTCCTATGCATGCTGGCTATAGCGGCCGCGCAGAGCGAGAGTTTCGGTCGTGTCAGAACAGTGCAGCTGAAATTGGGCGCTCCCGAGACCTGAGTAGGCACGCTAGATTTATACAACGCCTGCCGGATTCCTATGCATGCTGGCTATAGCGGCCGCGCAGAGCGAAAGTTTCGGTCGTGTCAGAAGAGTGCAGCTGAAATTGGGCGCTCCCGAGACCTGAGTAAGCACGCTAGATTTATACAACGCCTGCCGGATTCCTATGCATGCTGGCTATAGTGGCCGCGCAGAGCGAAAGTTTCGGTCGTGTCAGAAGAGTGCAGCTGAAATTGGGCGCTCCCGAGACCTGAGTAAGCACGCTAGATTTAAGCAACGAACGCCTGCCGGATTCGTATGCATGCCGGCTATAGCGGCCGCGCAGAGCGAGAGTTTCGGTCGTGTCAGAACAGTGCAGCTGAAATTGGGCGCTCCCGAGACCTGAGTAAGCACGCTAGATTTATACAACGCCTGCCATTTTCCTATGCATGCTGGCTATAGCGGCCGCGCAGAGCGAAAGTTTCGGTCGTGTCAGAACAGTGCAGCTGAAATTGGGCGCTCCCGAGACCTGAGTAAGCACGCTAGATTTATGCTACGCCTGCCGGATTCCTATGCATGCTGGCTCTAGCGGCCGCGCAGAGCGAAAGTTTCGGTCGTGTCAGAACAGTGCAGCTGAAATTGGGCGCTCCCGAGACCTGAGTAAGCACGCTAGATTTATGCAACGCCTGCCGGATTCCTTTGCATGTTGGCTATAGCGGCCGCGTAGAGCGAAAGTTTCGGTCGTGTCAGAACAGTGCAGCTGAAATTGGGCACTCCCGAGACCTGAGTAAGCACGCTAGATTTATGCAACGCCTGCCGGATTCCTATGCATGACGGCTATAGCGGCCGCGCAGAGCGAAAGTTTCGGTCGTGTCAGAACAGTGCAGCTGAAATTGGGCGCTCCCGAGACCTGAGTAAGCACGATAGATTTATGCAACGCCAGCGGGATTCCTATGCATGCTGGCTATAGCGGCCGCGCAGAGCGAGAGTTTCGGTCGTGTCAGAACAGTGCAGCTGAAATTGGGCGCTCCCGAGACCTGAGTAAGCACGCTAGATTTATGCTACGCCTGCCGGATTCCTTAGCATGCTGGCTATAGCGGCCGCGCAGAGCGAAAGTTTCGGTCGTGTCAGAACAGTGCAGCTGAAATTGGGCGCTCCCGAGACCTGAGTAAGCACGCTAGATTTATGCTACGCCTGCCGGATTCCTTAGCATGCTGGCTATAGCGGCCGCGCAGAGCGAAAGTTTCGGTCGTGTCAGAACAGTGCAGCTGAAATTGGGCACTCCCGAGACCTGAGTAAGCACGCTAGATTTATGCAACGCCTGCCGGATTCCTATGCATGACGGCTATAGCGGCCGCGCCGGGCGAAACTTTAGGTCGTGTCAGAACAGTGCAGCTGAAATTGGGCGCTCCCGAGACCTGAGTAAGCACGCTAGATTTATGCAACGCCAGCCGGATTCCTATGCATGCTGGCTATAGCGGCCGCGCAGAGCGAAAGTTTCGGTCGTGTCAGAACAGTGCAGCTGAAATTAGGCGCTCCCGAGACCTGAGTCAGCACGCTAGATTTATGCAACGCCTGCCGGATTCCTATGCATGCTGGCTATAGCGGCCGCGCAGAGCGAGAGTTTCGGTCGTGTCAGAACAGTGCAGCTGAAATTCGGCGCTCCCGAGACCTGAGTAAGCACGCTAGATTTATACAACGCCTGCCGGATTCCTATGCATGCCGGCTATAGTGGCCGCGCAGAGCGAAAGTTTCGGTCGTGTCAGAACAGTGCAGCTGAAACTGGGCGCTCCCGAGACCTGAGTAAGCACGCTAGATTTAAGCAACGCCTGCCGGATTCGTATGCATGCCGGCTATAGCGCCCATGCAGAGCGAAAGTTTCGGTCGTGTCAGAACAGTGCAGCTGAAATTGGGCGCTCCCGAGACCTGAGTAAGCACGCTAGATTTATGCAACGCCTGCCGGATTCCTATGCATGCTGGCTATAGCGGCCGCGCAGAGCGAAAGTTTCGGTCGTGTCAGAACAGTGCAGCTGAAATTGGGCGCTCCCGAGACCTGAGTAAGCACGATAGATTTATGCAACGCCAGCCGGATTCCTATGCATGCTGGCTATAGCGGCCGCGCAGAGCGAAAGTTTCGGTCGTGTCAGGAAAGTGCAGCTGAAATTGGGCACTCCCGAGACCTGAGTAAGCACGCTAGATTTATGCAACGCCAGCCGGATTCCTATGCATGACGGCTATAGCGGCCGCGCAGAGCGAAAGTTTCGGTCGTGTCAGAACAGTGCAGCTGAAATTGGGCGCTCCCGAGACCTGAGTAAGCACGCTAGATTTATGCAACGCCAGCCGGATTCCTATGCATGACGGCTATAGCGGCCGCGCAGAGCGAAAGTTTCGGTCGTGTCAGAACAGTGCAGCTGAAATTGGGCACTCCCGAGACCTGAGTAAGCACGCTAGATTTATGCAACGCCTGCCGGATTCCTATGCATGACGGCTATAGCGGCCGCGCAGAGCGAAAGTTTCGGTCGTGTCAGAACAGTGCAGCTGAAATTGGGCGCTCCCGAGACCTGAGTAAGCACGCTAGATTTATGCAACGCCTGCCGGATTCCTATGCATGACAGCTATAGCGGCCGCGCAGAGCGAAAGTTTCGGTCGTGTCAGAACAGTGCAGCTGAAATTAGGCGCTCCCGAGACCTGAGTAAGCACGCTAGATTTATGCAACGCCTGCCGGATTCCTATGCATGCTGGCTATAGCGGCCGCGCAGAGCGAAAGTTTCGGTCGTGTCAGAACAGTGCAGTTGAAATTGGGCGCTCCCGAGAACAGAGTAAGCACACTAGATTTATGCAACGCCAGCCGGATTCCTATACATGCTGGCTATAGCGGCCGCGCAGAGCGAAAGTTTCGGTCGTGTCAGAACAGTGCAGCTGAAATTGGGCGCTCCCGAGACCTGAGTAAGCACGCTAGATTTATGCAACGCCAGCCGGATTCCTATGCATGCTGGCTATAGTGGCCGCGCAGAGCGAAAGCCTCGGTCGTGTCAGAACAGTGCAGCTGAAATTGGGCGCTCCCGAGACCTGAGTAAGCACGCTAGATTTATGCAACGCCTGCCGGATTCCTATGCATGCTGGCTATAGCGGCCGCGCAGAGCTAAAGTTTCGGTCGTGTCAGAACAGTGCCGCTGAAATTGGGTGCTCCCAAGACCTGAGTAAGTACGCTAGATTTATGCAACGCCAGCCGGATTCTTATGCATGATGGCTATAGTGGCCGCGCAGAGCGAAAGTTTCGGTCGTGTCAGAACAGTGCACCTGAAATTGGGCGCTCCCGAGACCTGAGTAAGCACGCTAGATTTATGCAACGCCTGCCGGATTCCTGTGCATGCTGGCTATAGCAGCCGCGCAGAGCGAAAGTTTCGGTCGTGTCAGAACAGTGCAGCTGAAATTGGGCGCTCCCGAGACCTGAGTAAGCACGCTAGATTTATGCAACGCCTGCCGGATTCCTATGCATGCTGGCTATAGCGGCCGCGCAGAGCGAGAGTTTCGGTCGTGTCAGAACAGTGCAGCTGAAATTGGGCGCTCCCGAGACCTGAGTAGGCACGCTAGATTTATACAACGCCTGCCGGATTCCTATGCATGCTGGCTATAGTGGCCGCGCAGAGCGAAAGTTTCGGTCGTGTCAGAAGAGTGCAGCTGAAATTGGGCGCTCCCGAGACCTGAGTAAGCACGCTAGATTTAAGCAACGAAGGCCTGCCGAATTCGTATGCATGCCGGCTATAGCGGCCGCGCAGAGCGAAAGTTTCGGTCGTGTCAGAACAGTGCAGCTGAAATTGGGCGCTCCCGAGACCTGAGTAAGCACGCTAGATTTATGCAACGCCTGCCGGATTCCTATGCATCCTGGCTATAGCGGCCGCGCAGAGCGAGAGTTTCGGTCGTGTCAGAACAGTGCAGCTGAAATTGGGCGCTCCCGAGACCTGAGTAAGCACGCTAGATTTATACAACGCCTGCCATTTTCCTATGCATGCTGGCTATAGCGGCCGCGCAGAGCGAAAGTTTCGGTCGTGTCAGAACAGTGCAGCTGAAATTGGGCGCTCCCGAGACCTGAGTAAGCACGCTAGATTTATGCTACGCCTGCCGGATTCCTATGCATGCTGGCTCTAGCGGCCGCGCAGAGCGAAAGTTTCGGTCGTGTCAGAACAGTGCAGCTGAAATTGGGCGCTCCCGAGACCTGAGTAAGCACGCTAGATTTATGCAACGCCTGCCGGATTCCTTTGCATGTTGGCTATAGCGGCCGCGTAGAGCGAAAGTTTCGGTCGTGTCAGAACAGTGCAGCTGAAATTGGGCACTCCCGAGACCTGAGTAAGCACGCTAGATTTATGCAACGCCTGCCGGATTCCTATGCATGACGGCTATAGCGGCCGCGCAGAGCGAAAGTTTCGGTCGTGTCAGAACAGTGCAGCTGAAATTGGGCGCTCCCGAGACCTGAGTAAGCACGATAGATTTATGCAACGCCAGCCGGATTCCTATGCATGCTGGCTATAGCGGCCGCGCAGAGCGAGAGTTTCGGTCGTGTCAGAACAGTGCAGCTGAAATTGGGCGCTCCCGAGACCTGAGTAAGCACGCTAGATTTATACAACGCCTGCCATATTCCTATGCATGCTGGCTATAGCGGCCGCGCAGAGCGAAAGTTTCGGTCGTGTCAGAACAGTGCAGCTGAAATTGGGCGCTCCCGAGACCTGAGTAAGCACGCTAGATTTATGCTACGCCTGCCGGATTCCTTAGCATGCTGGCTATAGCGGCCGCGCAGAGCGAAAGTTTCGGTCGTGTCAGAACAGTGCAGCTGAAATTCGGCACTCCCGAGACCTGAGTAAGCACGCTAGATTTATGCAACGCCTGCCGGATTCCTATGCATGACGGCTATAGCGGCCGCGCCGGGCGAAACTTTAGGTCGTGTCAGAACAGTGCAGCTGAAATTGGGCGCTCCCGAGACCTGAGTAAGCACGCTAGATTTATGCAACGCCTGCCGGATTCCTATGCATGACGGCTATAGCGGCCGCGCAGAGCGAAAGTTTCGGTCGTGTCAGAACAGTGCAGCTGAAATTAGGCGCTCCCGAGACCTGAGTAAGCACGCTAGATTTATGCAACGCCTGCCGGATTCCTATGCATGCTGGCTATAGCGGCCGCGCAGAGCGAGAGTTTCGGTCGTGTCAGAACAGTGCAGCTGAAATTGGGCGCTCCCGAGACCTGAGTAAGCACGCTAGATTTATACAACGCCTGCCATTTTCCTATGCATGCTGGCTATAGCGGCCGCGCAGAGCGAGAGTTTCGGTCGTGTCAGAACAGTGCAGCTGAAATTGGGCGCTCCCGAGACCTGAGTAAGCACGCTAGATTTATACAACGCCTGCCATTTTCCTATGCATGCTGGCTATAGCGGCCGCGCAGAGCGAAAGTTTCGGTCGTGTCAGAACAGTGCAGCTGAAATTGGGCGCTCCCGAGACCTGAGTAAGCACGCTAGATTTATGCTACGCCTGCCGGATTCCTATGCATGCTGGCTCTAGCGGCCGCGCAGAGCGAAAGTTTCGGTCGTGTCAGAACAGTGCAGCTGAAATTGGGCGCTCCCGAGACCTGAGTAAGCACGCTAGATTTATGCAACGCCTGCCGGATTCCTTTGCATGTTGGCTATAGCGGCCGCGTAGAGCGAAAGTTTCGGTCGTGTCAGAACAGTGCAGCTGAAATTGGGCACTCCCGAGACCTGAGTAAGCACGCTAGATTTATGCAACGCCTGCCGGATTCCTATGCATGACGGCTATAGCGGCCGCGCAGAGCGAAAGTTTCGGTCGTGTCAGAACAGTGCAGCTGAAATTGGGCGCTCCCGAGACCTGAGTAAGCACGATAGATTTATGCAACGCCAGCCGGATTCCTATGCATGCTGGCTATAGCGGCCGCGCAGAGCGAGAGTTTCGGTCGTGTCAGAACAGTGCAGCTGAAATTGGGCGCTCCCGAGACCTGAGTAAGCACGCTAGATTTATACAACGCCTGCCATATTCCTATGCATGCTGGCTATAGCGGCCGCGCAGAGCGAAAGTTTCGGTCGTGTCAGAACAGTGCAGCTGAAATTGGGCGCTCCCGAGACCTGAGTAAGCACGCTAGATTTATGCTACGCCTGCCGGATTCCTTAGCATGCTGGCTATAGCGGCCGCGCAGAGCGAAAGTTTCGGTCGTGTCAGAACAGTGCAGCTGAAATTGGGCACTCCCGAGACCTGAGTAAGCACGCTAGATTTATGCAACGCCTGCCGGATTCCTATGCATGACGGCTATAGCGGCCGCGCCGGGCGAAACTTTAGGTCGTGTCAGAACAGTGCAGCTGAAATTGGGCGCTCCCGAGACCTGAGTAAGCACGCTAGATTTATGCAACGCCAGCCGGATTCCTATGCATGCTGGCTATAGCGGCCGCGCAGAGCGAAAGTTTCGGTCGTGTCAGAACAGTGCAGCTGAAATTAGGCGCTCCCGAGACCTGAGTCAGCACGCTAGATTTATGCAACGCCTGCCGGATTCCTATGCATGCTGGCTATAGCGGCCGCGCAGAGCGAGAGTTTCGGTCGTGTCAGAACAGTGCAGCTGAAATTCGGCGCTCCCGAGACCTGAGTAAGCACGCTAGATTTATACAACGCCTGCCGGATTCCTATGCATGCCGGCTATAGTGGCCGCGCAGAGCGAAAGTTTCGGTCGTGTCAGAACAGTGCAGCTGAAATTGGGCGCTCCCGAGACCTGAGTAAGCACGCTAGATTTATGCAACGCCTGCCGGATTCCTATGCATGCTGGCTATAGCGGCCGCGCAGAGCGAGAGTTTCGGTCGTGTCAGAACAGTGCAGCTGAAATTGGGCGCTCCCGAGACCTGAGTAAGCACGCTAGATTTATGCAACGCCTGCCCGATTCGTATGCATGCCGGCTATAGCGGCCGCGCAGAGCGAAAGTTTCGGTCGTGTCAGAACAGTGCAGCTGAAATTGGCCGCTCCCGAGACCTGAGTAAGCACGCTAGATTTATGCAACGCCTGCCGGATTCCTATGCATGCTGGCTATAGCGGCCGCGCAGAGCGAGAGTTTCTGTCGTGTCAGAACAGTGCAGCTGAAATTGGGCACTCCCGAGACCTGAGTAAGCACGCTAGATTTATGCAACGCCTGCCGGATTCCTATGCATGCTGGCTATAGCGGCCGCGCAGAGCGAAAGTTTCGGTCGTGTCAGAACAGTGCAGCTGAAATTGGGCACTCCCGAGACCAGAGTAAGCACGCTAGATTTATGCAACGCCTGCCGGATTCCTATGCATGACGGCTATAGCGGCCGCGCAGAGCGAAAGTTTCGGTCGTGTCAGAACAGTGCAGCTGAAATTGGCCGCTCCCGAGACCTGAGTAAGCACGCTAGATTTATGCAACGCCAGCCGGATTCCTATGCATGCTGGCTATAGTGGCCGCGCAGAGCGAAAGTTTCGGTCGTGTCAGAACAGTGCAGCTGAAATTGGGCGCTCCCGAGACCTGAGTAAGCACGCTATATTTATGCAACGCCTGCCGGATTCCTATGCATGCTGGCTATAGCGGCCGCGCAGAGCGAAAGTTTCGGTCGTGTCAGAACAGTGCAGCTGAAATTGGGCGCTCCCGAGACCTGAGTAAGCACGCTAGATTTATGCAACGCCAGCCGGATTCCTATGCATGCTGACTATAGTGGCCGCGCAGACCGAAAGTTTCGGTCGTGTCAGAACAGTGCAGCTGAAATTGGGCGCTCCCGAGACCTGAGTAAGCACGCTAGATTTAAGCAACGCCTGCCGGAGGATTCGTATGCATGCCGGCTATAGCGGCCGCGCAGAGCGAAAGTTTCGGTCGTGTCAGAACAGTGCAGCTGAAATTGGGCGCTCCCGAGACCTGAGTAAGCACGCTAGATTTATGCAACGCCTGCCGGACTCCTATCCATGCCGGCTATAGCGGCCGCGCAGAGCGAAAGTTTCGGTCGTGTCAGAACAGTGCAGCTGAAATTGGGCGCTCCCGAGACCTGAGTAAGCACGCTAGATTTATGCAACGCCTGCCGGATTCCTATGCATCCTGGCTATAGCGGCCGCGCAGAGCGAGAGTTTCGGTCGTGTCAGAACAGTGCAGCTGAAATTGGGCGCTCCCGAGACCTGAGTAAGCACGCTAGATTTATACAACGCCTGCCATTTTCCTATGCATGCTGGCTATAGCGGCCGCGCAGAGCGAAAGTTTCGGTCGTGTCAGAACAGTGCAGCTGAAATTGGGCGCTCCCGAGACCTGAGTAAGCACGCTAGATTTATGCTACGCCTGCCGGATTCCTATGCATGCTGGCTCTAGCGGCCGCGCAGAGCGAAAGTTTCGGTCGTGTCAGAACAGTGCAGCTGAAATTGGGCGCTCCCGAGACCTGAGTAAGCACGCTAGATTTATGCAACGCCTGCCGGATTCCTTTGCATGTTGGCTATAGCGGCCGCGTAGAGCGAAAGTTTCGGTCGTGTCAGAACAGTGCAGCTGAAATTGGGCACTCCCGAGACCTGAGTAAGCACGCTAGATTTATGCAACGCCTGCCGGATTCCTATGCATGACGGCTATAGCGGCCGCGCAGAGCGAAAGTTTCGGTCGTGTCAGAACAGTGCAGCTGAAATTTGGCGCTCCCGAGACCTGAGTAAGCACGATAGATTTATGCAACGCCAGCCGGATTCCTATGCATGGTGGCTATAGCGGCCGCGCAGAGCGAGAGTTTCGGTCGTGTCAGAACAGTGCAGCTGAAATTGGGCGCTCCCGAGACCTGAGTAAGCACGCTAGATTTATACAACGCCTGCCATATTCCTATGCATGCTGGCTATAGCGGCCGCGCAGAGCGAACGTTTCGGTCGTGTCAGAACAGTGCAGCTGAAATTGGGCGCTCCCGAGACCTGAGTAAGCACGCTAGATTTATGCTACGCCTGCCGGATTCCTTAGCATGCTGGCTATAGCGGCCGCGCAGAGCGAAAGTTTCGGTCGTGTCAGAACAGTGCAGCTGAAATTGGGCACTCCCGAGACCTGAGTAAGCACGCTAGATTTATGCAACGCCTGCCGGATTCCTATGCATGACGGCTATAGCGGCCGCGCCGGGCGAAACTTTAGGTCGTGTCAGAACAGTGCAGCTGAAATTGGGCGCTCCCGAGACCTGAGTAAGCACGCTAGATTTATGCAACGCCAGCCGGATTCCTATGCATGCTGGCTATAGCGGCCGCGCAGAGCGAAAGTTTCGGTCGTGTCAGAACAGTGCAGCTGAAATTAGGCGCTCCCGAGACCTGAGTCAGCACGCTAGATTTATGCAACGCCTGCCGGATTCCTATGCATGCTGGCTATAGCGGCCGCGCAGAGCGAGAGTTTCGGTCGTGTCAGAACAGTGCAGCTGAAATTCGGCGCTCCCGAGACCTGAGTAAGCACGCTAGATTTATACAACGCCTGCCGGATTCCTATGCATGCCGGCTATAGTGGCCGCGCAGAGCGAAAGTTTCGGTCGTGTCAGAACAGTGCAGCTGAAACTGGGCGCTCCCGAGACCTGAGTAAGCACGCTAGATTTAAGAAACGCCTGCCGGATTCGTATGCATGCCGGCTATAGCGGCCATGCAGAGCGAAAGTTTCGGTCGTGTCAGAACAGTGCAGCTGAAATTGGGCGCTCCCGAGACCTGAGTAAGCACGCTAGATTTATGCAACGCCTGCCGGATTCCTATGCATGCTGGCTATAGCGGCCGCGCAGAGCGAGAGTTTCGGTCGTGTCAGAACAGTGCAGCTGAAATTGGGCGCTCCCGAGACCTGAGTAAGCACGCTAGATTTATGCAACGCCTGCCCGATTCGTATGCATGCCGGCTATAGCGGCCGCGCAGAGCGAAAGTTTCGGTCGTGTCAGAACAGTGCAGCTGAAATTGGCCGCTCCCGAGACCTGAGTAAGCACGCTAGATTTATGCAACGCCTGCCGGATTCCTATGCATGCTGGCTATAGCGGCCGCGCAGAGCGAGAGTTTCTGTCGTGTCAGAACAGTGCAGCTGAAATTGGGCACTCCCGAGACCTGAGTAAGCACGCTAGATTTATGCAACGCCTGCCGGATTCCTATGCATGCTGGCTATAGCGGCCGCGCAGAGCGAAAGTTTCGGTCGTGTCAGAACAGTGCAGCTGAAATTGGGCACTCCCGAGACCAGAGTAAGCACGCTAGATTTATGCAACGCCTGCCGGATTCCTATGCATGACGGCTATAGCGGCCGCGCAGAGCGAAAGTTTCGGTCGTGTCAGAACAGTGCAGCTGAAATTGGCCGCTCCCGAGACCTGAGTAAGCACGCTAGATTTATGCAACGCCAGCCGGATTCCTATGCATGGTGGCTATAGTGGCCGCGCAGAGCGAAAGTTTCGGTCGTGTCAGAACAGTGCAGCTGAAATTGGGCGCTCCCGAGACCTGAGTAAGCACGCTATATTTATGCAACGCCTGCCGGATTCCTATGCATGCTGGCTATAGCGGCCGCGCAGAGCGAAAGTTTCGGTCGTGTCAGAACAGTGCAGCTGAAATTGGGCGCTCCCGAGACCTGAGTAAGCACGCTAGATTTATGCAACGCCAGCCGGATTCCTATGCATGCTGACTATAGTGGCCGCGCAGACCGAAAGTTTCGGTCGTGTCAGAACAGTGCAGCTGAAATTGGGCGCTCCCGAGACCTGAGTAAGCACGCTAGATTTAAGCAACGCCTGCCGGAGGATTCGTATGCATGCCGGCTATAGCGGCCGCGCAGAGCGAAAGTTTCGGTCGTGTCAGAACAGTGCAGCTGAAATTGGGCGCTCCCGAGACCTGAGTAAGCACGCTAGATTTATGCAACGCCTGCCGGACTCCTATGCATGCCGGCTATAGCGGCCGCGCAGAGCGAAAGTTTCGGTCGTGTCAGAACAGTGCAGCTGAAATTGGGCGCTCCCGAGACCTGAGTAAGCACGCTAGATTTATGCAACGCCTGCCGGATTCCTATGCATCCTGGCTATAGCGGCCGCGCAGAGCGAGAGTTTCGGTCGTGTCAGAACAGTGCAGCTGAAATTGGGCGCTCCCGAGAGCTGAGTAAGCACGCTAGATTTATACAACGCCTGCCATTTTCCTATGCATGCTGGCTATAGCGGCCGCGCAGAGCGAAAGTTTCGGTCGTGTCAGAACAGTGCAGCTGAAATTGGGCGCTCCCGAGACCTGAGTAAGCACGCTAGATTTATGCTACGCCTGCCGGATTCCTATGCATGCTGGCTCTAGCGGCCGCGCAGAGCGAAAGTTTCGGTCGTGTCAGAACAGTGCAGCTGAAATTGGGCGCTCCCGAGACCTGAGTAAGCACGCTAGATTTATGCAACGCCTGCCGGATTCCTTTGCATGTTGGCTATAGCGGCCGCGTAGAGCGAAAGTTTCGGTCGTGTCAGAACAGTGCAGCTGAAATTGGGCACTCCCGAGACCTGAGTAAGCACGCTAGATTTATGCAACGCCAGCCGGATTCCTATGCATGCTGACTATAGTGGCCGCGCAGACCGAAAGTTTCGGTCGTGTCAGAACAGTGCAGCTGAAATTGGGCGCTCCCGAGACCTGAGTAAGCACGCTAGATTTAAGCAACGCCTGCCGGAGGATTCGTATGCATGCCGGCTATAGCGGCCGCGCAGAGCGAAAGTTTCGGTCGTGTCAGAACAGTGCAGCTGAAATTGGGCGCTCCCGAGACCTGAGTAAGCACGCTAGATTTATGCAACGCCTGCCGGACTCCTATGCATGCCGGCTATAGCGGCCGCGCAGAGCGAAAGTTTCGGTCGTGTCAGAACAGTGCAGCTGAAATTGGGCGCTCCCGAGACCTGAGTAAGCACGCTAGATTTATGCAACGCCTGCCGGATTCCTATGCATCCTGGCTATAGCGGCCGCGCAGAGCGAGAGTTTCGGTCGTGTCAGAACAGTGCAGCTGAAATTGGGCGCTCCCGAGACCTGAGTAAGCACGCTAGATTTATACAACGCCTGCCATTTTCCTATGCATGCTGGCTATAGCGGCCGCGCAGAGCGAAAGTTTCGGTCGTGTCAGAACAGTGCAGCTGAAATTGGGCGCTCCCGAGACCTGAGTAAGCACGCTAGATTTATGCTACGCCTGCCGGATTCCTATGCATGCTGGCTCTAGCGGCCGCGCAGAGCGAAAGTTTCGGTCGTGTCAGAACAGTGCAGCTGAAATTGGGCGCTCCCGAGACCTGAGTAAGCACGCTAGATTTATGCAACGCCTGCCGGATTCCTTTGCATGTTGGCTATAGCGGCCGCGTAGAGCGAAAGTTTCGGTCGTGTCAGAACAGTGCAGCTGAAATTGGGCACTCCCGAGACCTGAGTAAGCACGCTAGATTTATGCAACGCCTGCCGGATTCCTATGCATGACGGCTATAGCGGCCGCGCAGAGCGAAAGTTTCGGTCGTGTCAGAACAGTGCAGCTGAAATTGGGCGCTCCCGAGACCTGAGTAAGCACGATAGATTTATGCAACGCCAGCCGGATTCCTATGCATGGTGGCTATAGCGGCCGCGCAGAGCGAGAGTTTCGGTCGTGTCAGAACAGTGCAGCTGAAATTGGGCGCTCCCGAGACCTGAGTAAGCACGCTAGATTTATACAACGCCTGCCATATTCCTATGCATGCTGGCTATAGCGGCCGCGCAGAGCGAACGTTTCGGTCGTGTCAGAACAGTGCAGCTGAAATTGGGCGCTCCCGAGACCTGAGTAAGCACGCTAGATTTATGCTACGCCTGCCGGATTCCTTAGCATGCTGGCTATAGCGGCCGCGCAGAGCGAAAGTTTCGGTCGTGTCAGAACAGTGCAGCTGAAATTGGGCACTCCCGAGACCTGAGTAAGCACGCTAGATTTATGCAACGCCTGCCGGATTCCTATGCATGACGGCTATAGCGGCCGCGCCGGGCGAAACTTTAGGTCGTGTCAGAACAGTGCAGCTGAAATTGGGCGCTCCCGAGACCTGAGTAAGCACGCTAGATTTATGCAACGCCAGCCGGATTCCTATGCATGCTGGCTATAGCGGCCGCGCAGAGCGAAAGTTTCGGTCGTGTCAGAACAGTGCAGCTGAAATTAGGCGCTCCCGAGACCTGAGTCAGCACGCTAGATTTATGCAACGCCTGCCGGATTCCTATGCATGCTGGCTATAGCGGCCGCGCAGAGCGAGAGTTTCGGTCGTGTCAGAACAGTGCAGCTGAAATTCGGCGCTCCCGAGACCTGAGTAAGCACGCTAGATTTATACAACGCCTGCCGGATTCCTATGCATGCCGGCTATAGTGGCCGCGCAGAGCGAAAGTTTCGGTCGTGTCAGAACAGTGCAGCTGAAACTGGGCGCTCCCGAGACCTGAGTAAGCACGCTAGATTTAAGAAACGCCTGCCGGATTCGTATGCATGCCGGCTATAGCGGCCATGCAGAGCGAAAGTTTCGGTCGTGTCAGAACAGTGCAGCTGAAATTGGGCGCTCCCGAGACCTGAGTAAGCACGCTAGATTTATGCAACGCCTGCCGGATTCCTATGCATGCTGGCTATAGCGGCCGCGCAGAGCGAGAGTTTCGGTCGTGTCAGAACAGTGCAGCTGAAATTGGGCGCTCCCGAGACCTGAGTAAGCACGCTAGATTTATGCAACGCCTGCCCGATTCGTATGCATGCCGGCTATAGCGGCCGCGCAGAGCGAAAGTTTCGGTCGTGTCAGAACAGTGCAGCTGAAATTGGCCGCTCCCGAGACCTGAGTAAGCACGCTAGATTTATGCAACGCCTGCCGGATTCCTATGCATGCTGGCTATAGCGGCCGCGCAGAGCGAGAGTTTCTGTCGTGTCAGAACAGTGCAGCTGAAATTGGGCACTCCCGAGACCTGAGTAAGCACGCTAGATTTATGCAACGCCTGCCGGATTCCTATGCATGCTGGCTATAGCGGCCGCGCAGAGCGAAAGTTTCGGTCGTGTCAGAACAGTGCAGCTGAAATTGGGCACTCCCGAGACCAGAGTAAGCACGCTAGATTTATGCAACGCCTGCCGGATTCCTATGCATGACGGCTATAGCGGCCGCGCAGAGCGAAAGTTTCGGTCGTGTCAGAACAGTGCAGCTGAAATTGGCCGCTCCCGAGACCTGAGTAAGCACGCTAGATTTATGCAACGCCAGCCGGATTCCTATGCATGGTGGCTATAGTGGCCGCGCAGAGCGAAAGTTTCGGTCGTGTCAGAACAGTGCAGCTGAAATTGGGCGCTCCCGAGACCTGAGTAAGCACGCTATATTTATGCAACGCCTGCCGGATTCCTATGCATGCTGGCTATAGCGGCCGCGCAGAGCGAAAGTTTCGGTCGTGTCAGAACAGTGCAGCTGAAATTGGGCGCTCCCGAGACCTGAGTAAGCACGCTAGATTTATGCAACGCCAGCCGGATTCCTATGCATGCTGACTATAGTGGCCGCGCAGACCGAAAGTTTCGGTCGTGTCAGAACAGTGCAGCTGAAATTGGGCGCTCCCGAGACCTGAGTAAGCACGCTAGATTTAAGCAACGCCTGCCGGAGGATTCGTATGCATGCCGGCTATAGCGGCCGCGCAGAGCGAAAGTTTCGGTCGTGTCAGAACAGTGCAGCTGAAATTGGGCGCTCCCGAGACCTGAGTAAGCACGCTAGATTTATGCAACGCCTGCCGGACTCCTATGCATGCCGGCTATAGGGGCCGCGCAGAGCGAAAGTTTCGGTCGTGTCAGAACAGTGCAGCTGAAATTGGGCGCTCCCGAGACCTGAGTAAGCACGCTAGATTTATGCAACGCCTGCCGGATTCCTATGCATCCTGGCTATAGCGGCCGCGCAGAGCGAGAGTTTCGGTCGTGTCAGAACAGTGCAGCTGAAATTGGGCGCTCCCGAGAGCTGAGTAAGCACGCTAGATTTATACAACGCCTGCCATTTTCCTATGCATGCTGGCTATAGCGGCCGCGCAGAGCGAAAGTTTCGGTCGTGTCAGAACAGTGCAGCTGAAATTGGGCGCTCCCGAGACCTGAGTAAGCACGCTAGATTTATGCTACGCCTGCCGGATTCCTATGCATGCTGGCTCTAGCGGCCGCGCAGAGCGAAAGTTTCGGTCGTGTCAGAACAGTGCAGCTGAAATTGGGCGCTCCCGAGACCTGAGTAAGCACGCTAGATTTATGCAACGCCTGCCGGATTCCTTTGCATGTTGGCTATAGCGGCCGCGTAGAGCGAAAGTTTCGGTCGTGTCAGAACAGTGCAGCTGAAATTGGGCACTCCCGAGACCTGAGTAAGCACGCTAGATTTATGCAACGCCTGCCGGATTCCTATGCATGACGGCTATAGCGGCCGCGCAGAGCGAAAGTTTCGGTCGTGTCAGAACAGTGCAGCTGAAATTGGGCGCTCCCGAGACCTGAGTAAGCACGATAGATTTATGCAACGCCAGCCGGATTCCTATGCATGGTGGCTATAGCGGCCGCGCAGAGCGAGAGTTTCGGTCGTGTCAGAACAGTGCAGCTGAAATTGGGCGCTCCCGAGACCTGAGTAAGCACGCTAGATTTATACAACGCCTGCCATATTCCTATGCATGCTGGCTATAGCGGCCGCGCAGAGCGAAAGTTTCGGTCGTGTCAGAACAGTGCAGCTGAAATTGGGCGCTCCCGAGACCTGAGTAAGCACGCTAGATTTATGCTACGCCTGCCGGATTCCTTAGCATGCTGGCTATAGCGGCCGCGCAGAGCGAAAGTTTCGGTCGTGTCAGAACAGTGCAGCTGAAATTGGGCACTCCCGAGACCTGAGTAAGCACGCTAGATTTATGCAACGCCTGCCGGATTCCTATGCATGACGGCTATAGCGGCCGCGCCGGGCGAAACTTTAGGTCGTGTCAGAACAGTGCAGCTTAAATTGGGCGCTCCCGAGACCTGAGTAAGCACGCTAGATTTATGCAACGCCAGCCGGGTTCCTATGCATGCTGGCTATAGCGGCCGCGCAGAGCGAAAGTTTCGGTCGTGTCAGAACAGTGCAGCTGAAATTAGGCGCTCCCGAGACCTGAGTCAGCACGCTAGATTTATGCAACGCCTGCCGGATTCCTATGCATGCTGGCTATAGCGGCCGCGCAGAGCGAGAGTTTCGGTCGTGTCAGAACAGTGCAGCTGAAATTCGGCGCTCCCGAGACCTGAGTAAGCACGCTAGATTTATACAACGCCTGCCGGATTCCTATACATGCTGGCTATAGCGGACGCGCAGAGCGAAAGTTTCGGTCGTGTCAGAACAGTGCAGCTGAAATTGGGCGCTCCCGAGACCTGAGTAAGCACGCTAGATTTATGCAACGCCTGCCGGATTCCTATACATGCTGGCTATCGCGGCCGCGCAGTGCGAAAGTTTCGGTCGTGTCAGAACAGTGCAGCTGAAATTGGGCGCTCCCGAGACCTGAGTAAGCACGCTAGATTTATGCAACGCCTGCCGGATTCCTATACATGCTGGCTATAGCGGCCGCGCAGAGCGAAAGTTTCGGTCGTGTCAGAACAGTGCAGTTGAAATTGGGCGCTCCCGAGAACAGAGTAAGCACGCTAGATTTATGCAACGCCAGCCGGATTCCTATACATGCTGGCTATGGCGGCCGCGCAGAGCGAAAGTTTCGGTCGTGTCAGAACAGTGCAGCTGACATTGGGCGCTCCCGAGACCTGAGTAAGCACGCTAGATTTATGCAACGCCAGCCGGATTCCTATACATGCTGGCTATGGCGGCCGCGCAGAGCGAAAGTTTCGGTCGTGTCAGAACAGTGCAGCTGACATTGGGCGCTCCCGAGACCTGAGTAAGCACGCTAGATTTATGCAACGCCAGCCGGATTCCTATACATGCTGGCTATGGCGGCCGCGCAGTGCGAAAGTTTCGGTCGTGTCAGAACAGTGCAGCTGAAATTGGGCGCTCCCGAGACCTGAGTAAGCACGCTATATTTATGCAACGCCTGCCGGATTCCTATGCATGCTGGCTATAGCGGCCGCGCAGAGCGAAAGTTTCGATCGTGTCAGAACAGTGCAGCTGAAATTAGGCGCTCCCGAGACCTGAGTAAGCACGCTAGATTTATGCAACGCCTGCCGGATTCCTATGCATGCTGGCTATAGCGGCCGCGCAGAGCGAAAGTTTCGATCGTGTCAGAACAGTGCAGCTGAAATTGGGCGCTCCCGAGACCTGAGTAAGCACGCTATATTTATGCAACGCCTGCCGGATTCCTATGCATGCTGGCTATAGCGGCCGCGCAGAGCGAAAGTTTCGGTCGTGTCAGAACAGTGCAGCTGAAATTAGGCGCTCCCGAGACCTGAGTAAGCACGCTAGATTTATGCAACGCCTGCCGGATTCCTATGCATGCTGGCTATAGCGGCCGCGCAGAGCGAAAGTTTCGGTCGTGTCAGAACAGTGCAGCTGAAATTGGGCGCTCCCGAGACATGAGTAAGCACGCTAGATTTAAGCAACGCCTGCCGGATTCGTATGCATGCCGGCTATAGCGGCCGCGCAGAGCGAAAGTTTCGGTCGTGTCAGAACAATGCAGCTGAAATCGGGCGCTCCCGAGACCTGAGTAAGCACGCTAGATTTATGCAACGCCTGCCGGATTCCTATGCATGCTGGCTATAGCGGCCGCGCAGAGCGAGAGTTTCGGTCGTGTCAGAACAGTTCAGCTGAAATTGGGCACTCCCGAGACCTGAGTAAGCACGCTAGATTTATGCAACGCCTGCTGGATTCCTATGCATGACGGCTATAGCGGCCGCGCAGAGCTAAAGTTTCGGTCGTGTCAGAACAGTGCAGCTGAAATTGGGCGCTCCCGAGACCTGAGTAAGCACGCTAGATTTATGCAACGCCAGCCGGATTCCTATGCATGCTGGCTATAGCGGCCGCGCAGAGCGAAAGTTTCGGTCGTGTCAGAACAGTGCAGTTGAAATTGGGCGCTCCCGAGACCTGAGTAAGCACGCTAGATTTATGCAACGCCAGCCGGATTCCTATGCATGCTGGCTATAGCGGCCGCGCAGAGCGAAAGTTTCGGTCGTGTCAGAACAGTGCAGCTGAAATTGGGCGCTCCCGAGACCTGAGTAAGCACGCTAGATTTATGCAACGCCAGCCGGATTCCTATGCATGCTGGCTATAGCGGCCGCGCAGAGCGAAAGTTTCGGTCGTGTCAGAACAGTGCAGCTGAAATTAGGCGCTCCCGAGACCTGCGTAAGCACGCTAGATTTATGCAACGCCTGCCGGATTCCTATGCATGCTGGCTATAGCGGCCGCGCAGAGCGAAAGTTTCGGTCGTGTCAGAACAGTGCAGTTGAAATTGGGCGCTCCCGAGAACAGAGTAAGCACGCTAGATTTATGCAACGCCAGCCGGATTCCTATACATGCTGGCTATGGCGGCCGCGCAGAGCGAAAGTTTCGGTCGTGTCAGAACAGTGCAGCTGACATTGGGCGCTCCCGAGACCTGAGTAAGCACGCTAGATTTATGCAACGCCAGCCGGATTCCTATACATGCTGGCTATAGTGGCCGCGCAGTGCGAAAGTTTCGGTCGTGTCAGAACAGTGCAGTTGAAATTGGGCGCTCCCGAGAACAGAGTAAGCACGCTAGATTTATGCAACGCCAGCCGGATTCCTATACATGCTGGCTATGGCGGCCGCGCAGAGCGAAAGTTTCGGTCGTGTCAGAACAGTGCAGCTGACATTGGGCGCTCCCGAGACCTGAGTAAGCACGCTAGATTTATGCAACGCCAGCCGTATTCCTATGCATGCTGGCTATAGTGGCCGCGCAGTGCGAAAGTTTCGGTCGTGTCAGAACAGTGCAGCTGAAATTGGGCGCTCCCGAGACCTGAGTAAGCACGCTAGATTTATGCAACGCCTGCCGGATTCCTATGCATGCTGGCTATGGCGGCCGCGCAGAGCGAAAGTTTCGGTCGTGTCAGAACAGTGCAGCTGAAATTGGGCGCTCCCGAGACCTGAGTAAGCACGCTAGATTTATGCAACGCCAGCCGGATTCCTATACATGCTGGCTATGGCGGCCGCGCAGAGCGAAAGTTTCGGTCGTGTCAGAACAGTGCAGCTGAAATTGGGCGCTCCCGAGACCTGAGTAAGCACGCTAGATTTATGCAACGCCTGCCGGATTCCTATGCATCCTGGCTATAGCGGCCGCGCAGAGCGAGAGTTTCGGTCGTGTCAGAACAGTGCAGCTGAAATTGGGCGCTCCCGAGACCTGAGTAAGCACGCTAGATTTATACAACGCCTGCCATTTTCCTATGCATGCTGGCTATAGCGGCCGCGCAGAGCGAAAGTTTCGGTCGTGTCAGAACAGTGCAGCTGAAATTGGGCGCTCCCGAGACCTGAGTAAGCACGCTAGATTTATGCTACGCCTGCCGGATTCCTATGCATGCTGGCTCTAGCGGCCGCGCAGAGCGAAAGTTTCGGTCGTGTCAGAACAGTGCAGCTGAAATTGGGCGCTCCCGAGACCTGAGTAAGCACGCTAGATTTATGCAACGCCTGCCGGATTCCTTTGCATGTTGGCTATAGCGGCCGCGTAGAGCGAAAGTTTCGGTCGTGTCAGAACAGTGCAGCTGAAATTGGGCACTCCCGAGACCTGAGTAAGCACGCTAGATTTATGCAACGCCTGCCGGATTCCTATGCATGACGGCTATAGCGGCCGCGCAGAGCGAAAGTTTCGGTCGTGTCAGAACAGTGCAGCTGAAATTGGGCGCTCCCGAGACCTGAGTAAGCACGATAGATTTATGCAACGCCAGCCGGATTCCTATGCATGGTGGCTATAGCGGCCGCGCAGAGCGAGAGTTTCGGTCGTGTCAGAACAGTGCAGCTGAAATTGGGCGCTCCCGAGACCTGAGTAAGCACGCTAGATTTATACAACGCCTGCCATATTCCTATGCATGCTGGCTATAGCGGCCGCGCAGAGCGAACGTTTCGGTCGTGTCAGAACAGTGCAGCTGAAATTGGGCGCTCCCGAGACCTGAGTAAGCACGCTAGATTTATGCTACGCCTGCCGGATTCCTTAGCATGCTGGCTATAGCGGCCGCGCAGAGCGAAAGTTTCGGTCGTGTCAGAACAGTGCAGCTGAAATTGGGCACTCCCGAGACCTGAGTAAGCACGCTAGATTTATGCAACGCCTGCCGGATTCCTATGCATGACGGCTATAGCGGCCGCGCCGGGCGAAACTTTAGGTCGTGTCAGAACAGTGCAGCTGAAATTGGGCGCTCCCGAGACCTGAGTAAGCACGCTAGATTTATGCAACGCCAGCCGGATTCCTATGCATGCTGGCTATAGCGGCCGCGCAGAGCGAAAGTTTCGGTCGTGTCAGAACAGTGCAGCTGAAATTAGGCGCTCCCGAGACCTGAGTCAGCACGCTAGATTTATGCAACGCCTGCCGGATTCCTATGCATGCTGGCTATAGCGGCCGCGCAGAGCGAGAGTTTCGGTCGTGTCAGAACAGTGCAGCTGAAATTCGGCGCTCCCGAGACCTGAGTAAGCACGCTAGATTTATACAACGCCTGCCGGATTCCTATGCATGCCGGCTATAGTGGCCGCGCAGAGCGAAAGTTTCGGTCGTGTCAGAACAGTGCAGCTGAAACTGGGCGCTCCCGAGACCTGAGTAAGCACGCTAGATTTAAGAAACGCCTGCCGGATTCGTATGCATGCCGGCTATAGCGGCCATGCAGAGCGAAAGTTTCGGTCGTGTCAGAACAGTGCAGCTGAAATTGGGCGCTCCCGAGACCTGAGTAAGCACGCTAGATTTATGCAACGCCTGCCGGATTCCTATGCATGCTGGCTATAGCGGCCGCGCAGAGCGAGAGTTTCGGTCGTGTCAGAACAGTGCAGCTGAAATTGGGCGCTCCCGAGACCTGAGTAAGCACGCTAGATTTATGCAACGCCTGCCCGATTCGTATGCATGCCGGCTATAGCGGCCGCGCAGAGCGAAAGTTTCGGTCGTGTCAGAACAGTGCAGCTGAAATTGGCCGCTCCCGAGACCTGAGTAAGCACGCTAGATTTATGCAACGCCTGCCGGATTCCTATGCATGCTGGCTATAGCGGCCGCGCAGAGCGAGAGTTTCTGTCGTGTCAGAACAGTGCAGCTGAAATTGGGCACTCCCGAGACCTGAGTAAGCACGCTAGATTTATGCAACGCCTGCCGGATTCCTATGCATGCTGGCTATAGCGGCCGCGCAGAGCGAAAGTTTCGGTCGTGTCAGAACAGTGCAGCTGAAATTGGGCACTCCCGAGACCAGAGTAAGCACGCTAGATTTATGCAACGCCTGCCGGATTCCTATGCATGACGGCTATAGCGGCCGCGCAGAGCGAAAGTTTCGGTCGTGTCAGAACAGTGCAGCTGAAATTGGCCGCTCCCGAGACCTGAGTAAGCACGCTAGATTTATGCAACGCCAGCCGGATTCCTATGCATGGTGGCTATAGTGGCCGCGCAGAGCGAAAGTTTCGGTCGTGTCAGAACAGTGCAGCTGAAATTGGGCGCTCCCGAGACCTGAGTAAGCACGCTATATTTATGCAACGCCTGCCGGATTCCTATGCATGCTGGCTATAGCGGACGCGCAGAGCGAAAGTTTCGGTCGTGTCAGAACAGTGCAGCTGAAATTGGGCGCTCCCGAGACCTGAGTAAGCACGCTAGATTTATGCAACGCCAGCCGGATTCCTATGCATGCTGACTATAGTGGCCGCGCAGACCGAAAGTTTCGGTCGTGTCAGAACAGTGCAGCTGAAATTGGGCGCTCCCGAGACCTGAGTAAGCACGCTAGATTTAAGCAACGCCTGCCGGAGGATTCGTATGCATGCCGGCTATAGCGGCCGCGCAGAGCGAAAGTTTCGGTCGTGTCAGAACAGTGCAGCTGAAATTGGGCGCTCCCGAGACCTGAGTAAGCACGCTAGATTTATGCAACGCCTGCCGGACTCCTATGCATGCCGGCTATAGCGGCCGCGCAGAGCGAAAGTTTCGGTCGTGTCAGAACAGTGCAGCTGAAATTGGGCGCTCCCGAGACCTGAGTAAGCACGCTAGATTTATGCAACGCCTGCCGGATTCCTATGCATCCTGGCTATAGCGGCCGCGCAGAGCGAGAGTTTCGGTCGTGTCAGAACAGTGCAGCTGAAATTGGGCGCTCCCGAGAGCTGAGTAAGCACGCTAGATTTATACAACGCCTGCCATTTTCCTATGCATGCTGGCTATAGCGGCCGCGCAGAGCGAAAGTTTCGGTCGTGTCAGAACAGTGCAGCTGAAATTGGGCGCTCCCGAGACCTGAGTAAGCACGCTAGATTTATGCTACGCCTGCCGGATTCCTATGCATGCTGGCTCTAGCGGCCGCGCAGAGCGAAAGTTTCGGTCGTGTCAGAACAGTGCAGCTGAAATTGGGCGCTCCCGAGACCTGAGTAAGCACGCTAGATTTATGCAACGCCTGCCGGATTCCTTTGCATGTTGGCTATAGCGGCCGCGTAGAGCGAAAGTTTCGGTCGTGTCAGAACAGTGCAGCTGAAATTGGGCACTCCCGAGACCTGAGTAAGCACGCTAGATTTATGCAACGCCTGCCGGATTCCTATGCATGACGGCTATAGCGGCCGCGCAGAGCGAAAGTTTCGGTCGTGTCAGAACAGTGCAGCTGAAATTGGGCGCTCCCGAGACCTGAGTAAGCACGATAGATTTATGCAACGCCAGCCGGATTCCTATGCATGGTGGCTATAGCGGCCGCGCAGAGCGAGAGTTTCGGTCGTGTCAGAACAGTGCAGCTGAAATTGGGCGCTCCCGAGACCTGAGTAAGCACGCTAGATTTATACAACGCCTGCCATATTCCTATGCATGCTGGCTATAGCGGCCGCGCAGAGCGAAAGTTTCGGTCGTGTCAGAACAGTGCAGCTGAAATTGGGCGCTCCCGAGACCTGAGTAAGCACGCTAGATTTATGCTACGCCTGCCGGATTCCTTAGCATGCTGGCTATAGCGGCCGCGCAGAGCGAAAGTTTCGGTCGTGTCAGAACAGTGCAGCTGAAATTGGGCACTCCCGAGACCTGAGTAAGCACGCTAGATTTATGCAACGCCTGCCGGATTCCTATGCATGACGGCTATAGCGGCCGCGCCGGGCGAAACTTTAGGTCGTGTCAGAACAGTGCAGCTTAAATTGGGCGCTCCCGAGACCTGAGTAAGCACGCTAGATTTATGCAACGCCAGCCGGGTTCCTATGCATGCTGGCTATAGCGGCCGCGCAGAGCGAAAGTTTCGGTCGTGTCAGAACAGTGCAGCTGAAATTAGGCGCTCCCGAGACCTGAGTCAGCACGCTAGATTTATGCAACGCCTGCCGGATTCCTATGCATGCTGGCTATAGCGGCCGCGCAGAGCGAGAGTTTCGGTCGTGTCAGAACAGTGCAGCTGAAATTCGGCGCTCCCGAGACCTGAGTAAGCACGCTAGATTTATACAACGCCTGCCGGATTCCTATACATGCTGGCTATAGCGGACGCGCAGAGCGAAAGTTTCGGTCGTGTCAGAACAGTGCAGCTGAAATTGGGCGCTCCCGAGACCTGAGTAAGCACGCTAGATTTATGCAACGCCTGCCGGATTCCTATACATGCTGGCTATCGCGGCCGCGCAGTGCGAAAGTTTCGGTCGTGTCAGAACAGTGCAGCTGAAATTGGGCGCTCCCGAGACCTGAGTAAGCACGCTAGATTTATGCAACGCCTGCCGGATTCCTATACATGCTGGCTATAGCGGCCGCGCAGAGCGAAAGTTTCGGTCGTGTCAGAACAGTGCAGTTGAAATTGGGCGCTCCCGAGAACAGAGTAAGCACGCTAGATTTATGCAACGCCAGCCGGATTCCTATACATGCTGGCTATGGCGGCCGCGCAGAGCGAAAGTTTCGGTCGTGTCAGAACAGTGCAGCTGACATTGGGCGCTCCCGAGACCTGAGTAAGCACGCTAGATTTATGCAACGCCAGCCGGATTCCTATACATGCTGGCTATGGCGGCCGCGCAGAGCGAAAGTTTCGGTCGTGTCAGAACAGTGCAGCTGACATTGGGCGCTCCCGAGACCTGAGTAAGCACGCTAGATTTATGCAACGCCAGCCGGATTCCTATACATGCTGGCTATGGCGGCCGCGCAGTGCGAAAGTTTCGGTCGTGTCAGAACAGTGCAGCTGAAATTGGGCGCTCCCGAGACCTGAGTAAGCACGCTATATTTATGCAACGCCTGCCGGATACCTATGCATGCTGGCTATAGCGGCCGCGCAGAGCGAAAGTTTCGATCGTGTCAGAACAGTGCAGCTGAAATTAGGCGCTCCCGAGACCTGAGTAAGCACGCTAGATTTATGCAACGCCTGCCGGATTCCTATGCATGCTGGCTATAGCGGCCGCGCAGAGCGAAAGTTTCGATCGTGTCAGAACAGTGCAGCTGAAATTGGGCGCTCCCGAGACCTGAGTAAGCACGCTATATTTATGCAACGCCTGCCGGATTCCTATGCATGCTGGCTATAGCGGCCGCGCAGAGCGAAAGTTTCGGTCGTGTCAGAACAGTGCAGCTGAAATTAGGCGCTCCCGAGACCTGAGTAAGCACGCTAGATTTATGCAACGCCTGCCGGATTCCTATGCATGCTGGCTATAGCGGCCGCGCAGAGCGAAAGTTTCGGTCGTGTCAGAACAGTGCAGCTGAAATTGGGCGCTCCCGAGACATGAGTAAGCACGCTAGATTTAAGCAACGCCTGCCGGATTCGTATGCATGCCGGCTATAGCGGCCGCGCAGAGCGAAAGTTTCGGTCGTGTCAGAACAATGCAGCTGAAATCGGGCGCTCCCGAGACCTGAGTAAGCACGCTAGATTTATGCAACGCCTGCCGGATTCCTATGCATGCTGGCTATAGCGGCCGCGCAGAGCGAGAGTTTCGGTCGTGTCAGAACAGTTCAGCTGAAATTGGGCACTCCCGAGACCTGAGTAAGCACGCTAGATTTATGCAACGCCTGCTGGATTCCTATGCATGACGGCTATAGCGGCCGCGCAGAGCTAAAGTTTCGGTCGTGTCAGAACAGTGCAGCTGAAATTGGGCGCTCCCGAGACCTGAGTAAGCACGCTAGATTTATGCAACGCCAGCCGGATTCCTATGCATGCTGGCTATAGCGGCCGCGCAGAGCGAAAGTTTCGGTCGTGTCAGAACAGTGCAGTTGAAATTGGGCGCTCCCGAGACCTGAGTAAGCACGCTAGATTTATGCAACGCCAGCCGGATTCCTATGCATGCTGGCTATAGCGGCCGCGCAGAGCGAAAGTTTCGGTCGTGTCAGAACAGTGCAGCTGAAATTGGGCGCTCCCGAGACCTGAGTAAGCACGCTAGATTTATGCAACGCCAGCCGGATTCCTATGCATGCTGGCTATAGCGGCCGCGCAGAGCGAAAGTTTCGGTCGTGTCAGAACAGTGCAGCTGAAATTAGGCGCTCCCGAGACCTGCGTAAGCACGCTAGATTTATGCAACGCCTGCCGGATTCCTATGCATGCTGGCTATAGCGGCCGCGCAGAGCGAAAGTTTCGGTCGTGTCAGAACAGTGCAGTTGAAATTGGGCGCTCCCGAGAACAGAGTAAGCACGCTAGATTTATGCAACGCCAGCCGGATTCCTATACATGCTGGCTATGGCGGCCGCGCAGAGCGAAAGTTTCGGTCGTGTCAGAACAGTGCAGCTGACATTGGGCGCTCCCGAGACCTGAGTAAGCACGCTAGATTTATGCAACGCCAGCCGGATTCCTATACATGCTGGCTATAGTGGCCGCGCAGTGCGAAAGTTTCGGTCGTGTCAGAACAGTGCAGTTGAAATTGGGCGCTCCCGAGAACAGAGTAAGCACGCTAGATTTATGCAACGCCAGCCGGATTCCTATACATGCTGGCTATGGCGGCCGCGCAGAGCGAAAGTTTCGGTCGTGTCAGAACAGTGCAGCTGACATTGGGCGCTCCCGAGACCTGAGTAAGCACGCTAGATTTATGCAACGCCAGCCGTATTCCTATGCATGCTGGCTATAGTGGCCGCGCAGTGCGAAAGTTTCGGTCGTGTCAGAACAGTGCAGCTGAAATTGGGCGCTCCCGAGACCTGAGTAAGCACGCTAGATTTATGCAACGCCTGCCGGATTCCTATGCATGCTGGCTATGGCGGCCGCGCAGAGCGAAAGTTTCGGTCGTGTCAGAACAGTGCAGCTGAAATTGGGCGCTCCCGAGACCTGAGTAAGCACGCTAGATTTATGCAACGCCAGCCGGATTCCTATACATGCTGGCTATGGCGGCCGCGCAGAGCGAAAGTTTCGGTCGTGTCAGAACAGTGCAGCTGAAATTGGGCGCTCCCGAGACCTGAGTAAGCACGCTAGATTTATGCAACGCCAGCCGGATTCCTATATATGCTGGCTATAGTGGCCGCGCAGTGCGAAAGTTTCGGTCGTGTCAGAACAGTGCAGCTGAAATTGGGCGCTCCCGAGACCTGAGTAAGCACGCTATATTTATGCAACGCCTGCCGGATTCCTATGCATGCTGGCTATAGCGGCCGCGCAGAGCGAAAGTTTCGGTCGTGTCAGAACAGTGCAGCTGAAATTGGGCGCTGCCGAGACCTGAGTAAGCACGCTAGATTTATGCAACGCCAGCCGGATTCCTATGCATGCTGGCTATAGCGGCCGCGCAGAGCGAAAGTTTCGGTCGTGTCAGAACAGTGCAGCTGAAATTAGGCGCTCCCGAGACCTGCGTAAGCACGCAAGATTTATGCAACGCCTGCCGGATTCCTATGCATGCTGGCTATAGCGGCCGCGCAGAGCGAAAGTTTCGGTCGTGTCAGAACAGTGCAGTTGAAATTGGGCGCTCCCGAGAACAGATTAAGCACGCTAGATTTATGCAACGCCAGCCGGATTCCTATACATGCTGGCTATGGCGGCCGCGCAGAGCGAAAGTTTCGGTCGTGTCAGAACAGTGCAGCTGAAATTGGGCGCTCCCGAGACCTGAGTAAGCACGCTAGATTTATGCAACGCCAGCCGGATTCCTATACATGCTGGCTATAGTGGCCGCGCAGTGCGAAAGTTTCGGTCGTGTCAGAACAGTGCAGTTGAAATTGGGCGCTCCCGAGAACAGAGTAAGCACGCTAGATTTATGCAACGCCAGCCGGATTCCTATACATGCTGGCTATAGTGGCCGCGCAGTGCGAAAGTTTCGGTCGTGTCAGAACAGTGCAGTTGAAATTGGGCGCTCCCGAGAACAGAGTAAGCACGCTAGATTTATGCAACGCCTGCCGGATTCCTATACATGCTGGCTATAGCGGCCGCGCAGAGCGAAAGTTTCGGTCGTGTCAGAACAGTGCAGTTGAAATTGGGCGCTCCCGAGAACAGAGTAAGCACGCTAGATTTATGCAACGCCAGCCGGATTCCTATACATGCTGGCTATAGCGGCCGCGCAGAGCGAAAGTTTCGGTCGTGTCAGAACAGTGCAGCTGAAATTGGGCGCTCCCGAGACCTGAGTAAGCACGCTAGATTTATGCAACGCCTGCCGGATTCCTATACATGCTGGCTATAGCGGCCGCGCAGAGCGAAAGTTTCGGTCGTGTCAGAACAGTGCAGCTGAAATTGGGCGCTCCCGAGACCTGAGTAAGCACGCTAGATTTATGCAACGCCTGCCGGATTCCTATACATGTGACTATAGCGGCCGCGCAGAACGAAAGTTTCGGTCGTGTCAGAACAGTGCAGCTGAAATTGGGCGCTCCCGAGACCTGAGTAAGCACGCTAGATTTATGCAACGCCTGCCGGATTCCTATACATGCTGGCTATAGCGGCCGCGCAGTGCGAAAGTTTCGGTCGTGTCAGAACAGTACAGCTGAGATTGGGCGCTCCCGAGACCTGAGTAAGCACGCTAGATTTATGCAACGCCTGCCGGATTCCTATACATGCTGGCTATAGCGGCCGCGCAGAGCGAAAGTTTCGGTCGTGTCAGAACAGTGCAGTTGAAATTGGGCGCTCCCGAGAACAGAGTAAGCACGCTGGATTTATGCAACGCCAGCCGGATTCCTATACATGCTGGCTATGGCGGCCGCGCAGAGCGAAAGTTTCGGTCGTGTCAGAACAGTGCAGCTGACATTGGGCGCTCCCGAGACCTGAGTAAGCACGCTAGATTTATGCAACGCCAGCCGGATTCCTATACATGCTGGCTATAGCGGCCGCGCAGAGCGAAAGTTTCGGTCGTGTCAGAACAGTGCAGTTGAAATTGGGCGCTCCCGAGACCTGAGTAAGCACGCTAGATTTATGCAACGCCAGCCGGATTCCTATACATGCTGGCTATAGTGGCCGCGCAGTGCGAAAGTTTCGGTCGTGTCAGAACAGTGCAGCTGAAATTGGGCGCTCCCGAGACCTGAGTAAGCACGCTATATTTATGCAACGCCTGCCGGATTCCTATGCATGCTGGCTATAGCGGCCGCGCAGAGCGAAAGTTTCGATCGTGTCAGAACAGTGCAGCTGAAATTGGGCGCTCCCGAGACCTGAGTAAGCACGCTAGATTTATGCAACGCCTGCCGGATTCCTATGCATGCTGGCTATAGCGGCCGCGCAGAGCGAAAGTTTCGGTCGTGTCAGAACAGTGCAGCTGAAATTAGGCGCTATCGAGACCTGAGTAAGCACGCTAGATTTATGCAACGCCTGCCGGATTCCTATGCATGCTGGCTATAGCGGCCGCGCAGAGCGAAAGTTTCGGTCGTGTCAGAACAGTGCAGCTGAAATTGGGCGCTCCCGAGACCTGAGTAAGCACGCTAGATTTATGCAACGCCAGCCGGATTCCTATGCATGCTGGCTATAGTGGCCGCGCAGAGCGAAAGTTTCGGTCGTGTCAGAACAGTGCAGCTGAAATTGGGCGCTCCCGAGACATGAGTAAGCACGCTAGATTTAAGCAACGCCTGCCGGATTCGTATGCATGCCGGCTATAGCGGCCGCGCAGAGCGAAAGTTTCGGTCGTGTCAGAACAATGCAGCTGAAATCGGGCGCTCCCGAGACCTGAGTAAGCACGCTAGATTTATGCAACGCCTGCCGGATTCCTATGCATGCTGGCTATAGCGGCCGCGCAGAGCGAGAGTTTCGGTCGTGTCAGAACAGTTCAGCTGAAATTGGGCACTCCCGAGACCTGAGTGAGCACGCTAGATTTATGCAACGCCAGCCGGATTCCTATGCATGCTGGCTATAGCGGCCGCGCAGAGCGAAAGTTTCGGTCGTGTCAGAACAGTTCAGCTGAAATTGGGCACTCCCGAGACCTGAGTAAGCACGCTAGATTTATGCAACGCCTGCTGGATTCCTATGCATGACGGCTATAGCGGCCGCGCAGAGCGAGAGTTTCGGTCGTGTCAGAACAGTTCAGCTGAAATTGGGCACTCCCGAGACCTGAGTAAGCACGCTAGATTTATGCAACGCCTGCTGGATTCCTATGCATGCTGGCTATAGCGGCCGCGCAGAGCGAGAGTTTCGGTCGTGTCAGAACAGTTCAGCTGAAATTGGGCACTCCCGAGACCTGAGTAAGCACGCTAGATTTATGCAACGCCTGCTGGATTCCTATGCATGCTGGCTATAGCGGCCGCGCAGAGCGAGAGTTTCGGTCGTGTCAGAACAGTTCAGCTGAAATTGGGCACTCCCGAGACCTGAGTAAGCACGCTAGATTTATGCAACGCCAGCCGGATTCCTATGCATGCTGGCTATAGCGGCCGCGCAGAGCGAAAGTTTCGGTCGTGTCAGAACAGTGCAGCTGAAATTGGGCGCTCCCGAGACCTGAGTAAGCACGCTAGATTTATGCAACGCCTGCCGGATTCCTATACATGCTGGCTATAGTGGCCGCGCAGTGCGAAAGTTTCGGTCGTGTCAGAACAGTGCAGCTGAAATTGGGCGCTCCCGAGACCTGAGTAAGCACGCTAGATTTATGCAACGCCAGCCGGATTCCTATGCATGCTGGCTATAGCGGCCGCGCAGAGCGAAAGTTTCGGTCGTGTCAGAACAGTGCAGCTGAAATTGGGCGCTCCCGAGACCTGAGTAAGCACGCTAGATTTATGCAACGCCAGCCGGATTCCTATGCATGCTGGCTATAGCGGCCGCGCAGAGCGAAAGTTTCGGTCGTGTCAGAACAGTGCAGCTGAAATTGGGCGCTCCCGAGACCTGAGTAAGCACGCTAGATTTATGCAACGCCAGCCGGATTCCTATACATGCTGGCTATAGTGGCCGCGCAGTGCGAAAGTTTCGGTCGTGTCAGAACAGTGCAGCTGAAATTGGGCGCTCCCGAGACCTGAGTAAGCACGCTATATTTATGCAACGCCTGCAGGATTCCTATGCATGCTGGCTATAGCGGCCGCGCAGAGCGAAAGTTTCGATCGTGTCAGAACAGTGCAGCTGAAATTGGGCGCTCCCGAGACCTGAGTAAGCACGCTAGATTTATGCAACGCCAGCCGTATTCCTATGCATGCTGGCTATAGCGGCCGCGCAGAGCGAGAGTTTCGGTCGTGTCAGAACAGTTCAGCTGAAATTGGGCACTCCCGAGACCTGAGTAAGCACGCTAGATTTATGCAACGCCTGCCGGATTCCTATACATGCTGGCTATAGTGGCCGCGCAGTGCGAAAGTTTCGGTCGTGTCAGAACAGTGCAGTTGAAATTGGGCGCTCCCGAGAACAGAGTAAGCACGCTAGATTTATGCAACGCCAGCCGGATTCCTATACATGCTGGCTATAGTGGCCGCGCAGTGCGAAAGTTTCGGTCGTGTCAGAACAGTGCAGTTGAAATTGGGCGCTCCCGAGAACAGAGGAAGCACGCTAGATTTATGCAACGCCAGCCGGATTCCTATACATGCTGGCTATGGCGGCCGCGCAGAGCGAAAGTTTCGGTCGTGTCAGAACAGTGCAGCTGACATTGGGCGCTCCCGAGACCTGAGTAAGCACGCTAGATTTATGCAACGCCAGCCGTATTCCTATGCATGCTGGCTATAGTGGCCGCGCAGTGCGAAAGTTTCGGTCGTGTCAGAACAGTGCAGTTGAAATTGGGCGCTCCCGAGAACAGAGTAAGCACGCTAGATTTATGCAACGCCAGCCGGATTCCTATACATGCTGGCTATGGCGGGCGCGCAGAGCGAAAGTTTCGGTCGTGTCAGAACAGTGCAGCTGACATTGGGCGCTCCCGAGACCTGAGTAAGCACGCTAGATTTATGCAACGCCAGCCGTATTCCTATGCATGCTGGCTATAGTGGCCGCGCAGTGCGAAAGTTTCGGTCGTGTCAGAACAGTGCAGCTGAAATTGGGCGCTCCCGAGACCTGAGTAAGCACGCTAGATTTATGCAACGCCTGCCGGATTCCTATACATGCTGGCTATAGCGGCCGCGCAGAGCGAAAGTTTCGGTCGTGTCAGAACAGTGCAGTTGAAATTGGGCGCTCCCGAGAACAGAGTAAGCACGCTAGATTTATGCAACGCCAGCCGGATTCCTATACATGCTGGCTATAGCGGCCGCGCAGAGCGAAAGTGTCGGTCGTGTCAGAACAGTGCAGCTGAAATTGGGCGCTTCCGACACCTGAGTAAGCACGCTAGATTTATGCAACGCCTGCCGGATTCCTATACATGCTGGCTATAGCGGCCGCGCAGGGCGAAAGTTTCGGTCGTGTCAGAACAGTGCAGCTGAAATTGGGCGCTCCTGAGACCTGAGTAAGCACGCTAGATTTATGCAACGCCTGCCGGATTCCTATACATGCTGGCTATAGCGGCCGCGCAGAGCGAGAGTTTCGGTCGTGTCAGAACAGTTCAGCTGAAATTGGGCACTCCCGAGACCTGAGTAAGCACGCTAGATTTATGCAACGCCTGCTGGATTCCTATGCATGCTGGCTATAGCGGCCGCGCAGAGCGAGAGTTTCGGTCGTGTCAGAACAGTTCAGCTGAAATTGGGCACTCCCGAGACCTGAGTAAGCACGCTAGATTTATGCAACGCCAGCCGGATTCCTATGCATGCTGGCTATAGCGGCCGCGCAGAGCGAAAGTTTCGGTCGTGTCAGAACAGTGCAGTTGAAATTGGGCGCTCCCGAGAAGAGAGTAAGCACGCTAGATTTATGCAACGCCAGCCGGATTCCTATACATGCTGGCTATGGCGGCCGCGCAGAGCGAAAGTTTCGGTCGTGTCAGAACAGTGCAGCTGAAATTGGGCGCTCCCGAGACCTGAGTAAGCACGCTAGATTTATGCAACGCCAGCCGGATTCCTATACATGCTGGCTATAGTGGCCGCGCAGTGCGAAAGTTTCGGTCGTGTCAGAACAGTGCAGCTGAAATTGGGCGCTCCCGAGACCTGAGTAAGCACGCTAGATTTATGCAACGCCAGCCGTATTCCTATGCATGCTGGCTATAGTGGCCGCGCAGTGCGAAAGTTTCGGTCGTGTCAGAACAGTGCAGCTGAAATTGGGCGCTCCCGAGACCTGAGTAAGCACGCTAGATTTATGCAACGCCAGCCGGATTCCTATACATGCTGGCTATAGTGGCCGCGCAGTGCGAAAGTTTCGGTCGTGTCAGAACAGTGCAGTTGAAATTGGGCGCTCCCGAGACCTGAGTAAGCACGCTAGATTTATGCAACGCCAGCCGGATTCCTATACATGCTGGCTATAGTGGCCGCGCAGTGCGAAAGTTTCGGTCGTGTCAGAACAGTGCAGCTGAAATTGGGCGCTCCCGAGACCTGAGTAAGCACGCTAGATTTATGCAACGCCAGCCGGATTCCTATACATGCTGGCTATAGTGGCCGCGCAGTGCGAAAGTTTCGGTCGTGTCAGAACAGTGCAGCTGAAATTGGGCGCTCCCGAGACCTGAGTAAGCACGCTAGATTTATGCAACGCCAGCCGGATTCCTATACATGCTGGCTATAGTGGCCGCGCAGTGCGAAAGTTTCGGTCGTGTCAGAACAGTGCAGCTGAAATTGGGCGCTCCCGAGACCTGAGTAAGCACGCTAGATTTATGCAACGCCAGCCGGATTCCTATACATGCTGGCTATAGTGGCCGCGCAGTGCGAAAGTTTCGGTCGTGTCAGAACAGTGCAGTTGAAATTGGGCGCTCCCGAGAACAGAGTAAGCACGCTAGATTTATGCAACGCCAGCCGGATTCCTATACATGCTGGCTATGGCGGCCGCGCAGAGCGAAAGTTTCGGTCGTGTCAGAACAGTGCAGCTGACATTGGGCGCTCCCGAGACCTGAGTAAGCACGCTATATTTATGCAACGCCTGCCGGATTCCTATGCATGCTGGCTATAGCGGCCGCGCAGAGCGAAAGTTTCGATCGTGTCAGAACAGTGCAGCTGAAATTGGGCGCTCCCGAGACCTGAGTAAGCACGCTAGATTTATGCAACGCCAGCCGTATTCCTATGCATGCTGGCTATAGTGGCCGCGCAGTGCGAAAGTTTCGGTCGTGTCAGAACAGTGCAGCTGAAATTGGGCGCTCCCGAGACCTGAGTAAGCACGCTAGATTTATGCAACGCCAGCCGGATTCCTATGCAAGCTGGCTATAGTGGCCGCGCAGAGCGAAAGTTTCGGTCGTGTCAGAACAGTGCAGCTGAAATTGGGCGCTCCCGAGACCTGAGTAAGCACGCTAGATTTATGCAACGCCAGCCGGATTCATATTCATGCTGGCTATACCGGCCGCGCAGAGCGAAAGTTTCGGTCGTGTCAGAACAGTGAAGCTGAAATTGGGCGCTCCCGAGACCTGAGTATGCACGCTAGATTTATGCAACGCCAGCCGGATTCTTATGCATGCTGGCTATAGTGGCCGCGCAGAGCGAGTTTCGGTCGTGTCAGAACAGTGCAGCTGAAATTGGGCGCTCCCGAGACCTGAGTAAGCACGCTAGATTTATGCAACGCCAGCCGGATTCCTATGCATGCTGGCTATAGTGGCCGCGCAGAGCGAAAGTTTCGGTCGTGTCAGAACAGTGCAGCTGAAATTGGGCGCTCCCGAGACCTGAGTAAGCACGCTAGATTTATGCAACGCCAGCCGGATTCATATGCATGCTGGCTATAGCGGCCGCGCAGAGCGAAAGTTTCGGTCGTGTCAGAACAGTGCAGCTGAAATTGGGCGCTCCCGAGACCTGAGTAAGCACACTAGATTTATGCAACGCCTGCCGGATTCCTATGCATGCTGGCTATAGCGGCCGCGCAGAGCGAAAGTTTCGGTCGTGTCAGAACAGTGCAGCTGAAATTGGGCGCTCCCGAGACCTGAGTAAGCACGCTAGTTTTATGCAACGCCAGCCGGATTCCTATGCATGCTGGCTGTAGTGGCCGCGCAGAGCGAAAGTTTCGGTCGTGTCAGAACAGTGCAGCTGAAATTGGGCGCTCCCGAGACCTGAGTGAGCACGCTAGATTTATGCAACGCGTGCCGGATTCCTATGCATGCTGGCTATAGTGGCCGCGCAGAGCGAAAGTTTCGGTCGTGTCAGAACAGTGCAGCTGAAATTGGGCGCTCCCGAGACCTGAGTAAGCACACTAGATTTATGCAACGCCAGCCGGATTCATATGCATGCTGGCTATAGCGGCCGCGCAGAGCGAAAGTTTCGGTCGTGTCAGAACAGTGCAGCTGAAATTGGGCGCTCCCGAGACCTGAGTAAGCACGCTAGTTTTATGCAACGCCAGCCGGATTCCTATGCATGCTGGCTATAGCGGCCGCGCAGAGCGAAAGTTTCGGTCGTGTCAGAACAGTGCAGCTGAAATTGGGCGCTCCCGAGACCTGAGTAAGAACGCTAGTTTTATGCAACGCCAGCCGGATTCCTATGCATGCTGGCTATAGTGGCCGCGCAGAGCGAAAGTTTCGGTCGTGTCAGAACAGTGCAGCTGAAATTGGGCGCTCCCGAGACCTGAGTGAGCACGCTAGATTTATGCAACGCGTGCCGGATTCCTATGCATGCTGGCTGTAGTGGCCGCGCAGAGCGAAAGTTTCGGTCGTGTCAGAACAGTGCAGCTGAAATTGGGCGCTCCCGAGACCTGAGTGAGCACGCTAGATTTATGCAACGCGTGCCGGATTCCTATGCATGCTGGCTATAGTGGCCGCGCAGAGCGAAAGTTTCGGTCGTGTCAGAACAGTGCAGCTGAAATTGGGCGCTCCCGAGACCTGAGTAAGCACACTAGATTTATGCAACGCCAGCCGGATTCATATGCATGCTGGCTATAGCGGCCGCGCAGAGCGAAAGTTTCGGTCGTGTCAGAACAGTGCAGCTGAAATTGGGCGCTCCCGAGACCTGAGTAAGCACACTAGATATATGCAACGCCTGCCGGATTCCTATGCATGCTGGCTATAGCGGCCGCGCAGAGCGAAAGTTTCGGTCGTGTCAGAACAGTGCAGCTGAAATTGGGCGCTCCCGAGACCTGAGTAAGCACGCTATATTTATGCAACGCGTGCCGGATTCCTATGCATGCTGGCTATAGTGGCCGCGCAGAGCGAAAGTTTCGGTCGTGTCAGAACAGTGCAGCTGAAATTGGGCGCTCCCGAGACCTGAGTAAGCACGCTAGTTTTATGCAACGCCAGCCGGATTCCTATGCATGCTGGCTATAGTGGCCGCGCAGAGCGAAAGTTTCGGTCGTGTCAGAACAGTGCAGCTGAAATTGGGCGCTCCCGAGACCTGAGTAAGCACGCTAGTTTTATGCAACGCCAGCCGGATTCCTATGCATGCTGGCTGTAGTGGCCGCGCAGAGCGAAAGTTTCGGTCGTGTCAGAACAGTGCAGCTGAAATTGGGCGCTCCCGAGACCTGAGTGAGCACGCTAGATTTATGCAACGCGTGCCGGATTCCTATGCATGCTGGCTATAGTGGCCGCGCAGAGCGAAAGTTTCGGTCGTGTCAGAACAGTGCAGCTGAAATTGGGCGCTCCCGAGACCTGAGTAAGCACACTAGATTTATGCAACGCCAGCCGGATTCATATGCATGCTGGCTATAGCGGCCGCGCAGAGCGAAAGTTTCGGTCGTGTCAGAACAGTGCAGCTGAAATTGGGCGCTCCCGAGACCTGAGTAAGCACGCTAGTTTTATGCAACGCCAGCCGGATTCCTATGCATGCTGGCTATAGCGGCCGCGCAGAGCGAAAGTTTCGGTCGTGTCAGAACAGTGCAGCTGAAATTGGGCGCTCCCGAGACCTGAGTAAGCACGCTAGTTTTATGCAACGCCAGCCGGATTCCTATGCATGCTGGCTATAGCGGCCGCGCAGAGCGAAAGTTTCGGTCGTGTCAGAACAGTGCAGCTGAAATTGGGCGCTCCCGAGACCTGAGTGAGCACGCTAGATTTATGCAACGCGTGCCGGATTCCTATGCATGCTGGCTATAGTGGCCGCGCAGAGCGAAAGTTTCGGTCGTGTCAGAACAGTGCAGCTGAAATTGGGCGCTCCCGAGACCTGAGTAAGCACACTAGATTTATGCAACGCCTGCCGGATTCCTATGCATGCTGGCTATAGCGGCCGCGCAGAGCGAAAGTTTCGGTCGTGTCAGAACAGTGCAGCTGAAATTGGGCGCTCCCGAGACCTGAGTAAGCACACTAGATTTATGCAACGCCAGCCGGATTCATATGCATGCTGGCTATAGCGGCCGCGCAGAGCGAAAGTTTCGGTCGTGTCAGAACAGTGCAGCTGAAATTGGGCGCTCCCGAGACCTGAGTAAGCACGCTAGTTTTATGCAACGCCAGCCGGATTCCTATGCATGCTGGCTATACTGGCCGCGCAGAGCGAAAGTTTCGGTCGTGTCAGAACAGTGCAGCTGAAATTGGGCGCTCCCGAGACCTGAGTAAGCACGCTAGATTTATGCAACGCCTGCCGGATTCCTACGCATGCTGGCTATAGTGGCCGCGCAGAGCGAAAGTTTCGGTCGTGTCAGAACAGTGCAGCTGAAATTGGGCGCTCCCGAGACCTGAGGAAGCACGCTAGATTTATGCAACGCCAGCCGAATTCCTGTGCATGCTGGCTATAGTGGCCGCGCAGAGCGAAAGTTTCGGTCGTGTCAGAACAGTGCAGCTGAAATTGGGCGCGCCCGAGGCCTGAGTAAGCACGCTAGATTTATGCAACGCCTGCCGGAATCCTATGCATACTGGCTATAGCGGCCGCGCAGAGCGAAAGTTTCGGTCGTGTCAGAACAGTGAAGCTGAAATTGGGCGCTCCCGAGACCTGAGTAAGCCCGCTAGATTTATGCAATGCCTGCCGGATTCCTATGCATGCTGGCTATAGCGGCCGCGCAGAGCGAAAGTTTCGGTCGTGTCAGAACAGTGCAGCTGAAATTGGGCGCGCCCGAGGCCTGAGTAAGCACGCTAGATTTATGCAATGCCTGCCGGATTCCTAAGCATGCTGGCTATAGCGGCCGCGCAGAGCGAAAGTTTCGGTCGTGTCAGAACAGTGCAGCTGAAATTGGGCGCTCCCGAGACCTGAGGAAGCACGCTAGATTTATGCAACGCCAGCCGGATCCATATGCATGCTGGCTATAGCGGCCGCGCAGAGAAAAGTTTCGGTCGTGTCAGAACAGTGCAGCTGAAATTTGGCGCTCCCGAGACCTGAGTAAGCACGCTAGATTTATGCAACGCCTGCCGGATTCCTATGCATGCTGGCTATAGCGGCCGCGCAGAGCGAAAGTTTCGGTCGTGTCAGAACAGTGCAGCTGAAATTGGGCGCTCCCGAGACCTGAGTAAGCACGCTAGATTTATGCAACGCCAGCCGGATCCATATGCATGCTGGCTATAGCGGCCGCGCAGAGAAAAGTTTCGGTCGTGTCAGAACAGTGCAGCTGAAATTTGGCGCTCCCGAGACCTGAGTAAGCACGCTAGATTTATGCAACGCCTGCCGGATTCCTATGCATGCTGGCTATAGCGGCCGCGCAGAGCGAAAGTTTCTGTCGTGTCAGAACAGTGCAGCTGAAATTGGGCGCTCCCGAGACCTGAGTAAGCACGCTAGATTTATGCAACGCCTGCCGGATTCCTATGCATTCTGGCTATAGTGGCCGCGCAGAGCGAAAGTTTCGGTCGTGTCAGAACAGTGCAGCTGAAATTGGGCGCTCCCGAGACCTGAGGAAGCACGCTAGATTTATGCAACGCGTGCCGGATTCCTATGCATGCTGGCTATAGTGGCCGCGCAGAGCGAAAGTTTCGGTCGTGTCAGAACAGTGCAGCTGAAATTGGGCGCTCCCGAGACCTGAGGAAGCACGCTAGATTTATGCAACGCCAGCCGAATTCCTGTGCATGCTGGCTATAGTGGCCGCGCAGAGCGAAAGTTTCGGTCGTGTCAGAACAGTGCAGCTGAAATTGGGCGCGCCCGAGGCCTGAGTAAGCACGCTAGATTTATGCAACGCCTGCCGGATTCCTAGCATGCTGGCTATAGCGGCCGCGCAGAGCGAAAGTTTCGGTCGTGTCAGAACAGTGCAGCTGAAATTGGGCACGCCCGAGGCCTGAGTAAGCACGCTAGATTTATGCAACGCCTGCCGGATTCCTATGCATGCTGGCTATAGCGGCCGCGCAGAGCGAAAGTTTCGGTCGTGTCAGAACAGTGCAGCTGAAATTGGGCGCGCCCGAGGCCTGCGTAAGCACGCTAGATTTATGCAACGCCTGCCGGATTCCTATGCATGCTGGCTATAGCGGCCGCGCAGAGCGAAAGTTTCGGTCGTGTCAGAACAGTGCAGCTGAAATTGGGCGCGCCCGAGGCCTGCGTAAGCACGCTAGATTTATGCAACGCCTGCCGGATTCCTATGCATGCTGGCTATAGCGGCCGCGCAGAGCGAAAGTTTCGGTCGTGTCAGAACAGTGCAGCTGAAATTGGGCGCTCCCGAGACCTGCGTAAGCACGCTAGATTTATGCAACGCCTGCCGGATTCCTATGCATGCTGTCTATAGCGGCCGCGCGGAGCGAAAGTTTCGGTCGTGTCAGAACAGTGCAGCTGAAATTGGGCGCGCCCGAGGCCTGAGTAAGCACGCTAGATTTATGCAATGCCTGCCGGATTCCTATGCATGCTGGCTATAGCGGCCGCGCAGAGCGAAAGTTTCGGTCGTGTCAGAACAGTGCAGCTGAAATTGGGCGCTCCCGAGACCTGAGTAAGCACGCTAGATTTATGCAACGCCTGCCGGATTCCTATGCATGCTGGCTGTAGTGGCCGCACAGAGCGAAAGTTTCGGTCGTGTCAGAACAGTGCAGCTGAAATTGGGCGCTCCCGAGACCTGAGTAAGCACGCTAGATTTATGCAACGCCAGCCGGATTCCTATGCATGCTGGCTGTAGTGGCCGCACAGAGCGAAAGTTTCGGTCGTGTCAGAACAGTGCAGCTGAAATTGGGCGCTCCCGAGACCTGAGTAAGCACGCTAGATTTATGCAACGCCAGCCGGATTCCTATGCATGCTGGCTGTAGTGGCCGCACAGAGCGAAAGTTTCGGTCGTGTCAGAACAGTGCAGCTGAAATTGGGCGCTCCCGAGACCTGAGTAAGCACGCTAGATTTATGCAACGCCTGCCGGATTCCTATGCATGCTGGCTGTAGTGGCCGCACAGAGCGAAAGTTTCGGTCGTGTCAGAACAGTGCAGCTGAAATTGGGCGCTCCCGAGACCTGAGTAAGCACGCTAGATTTATGCAACGCCAGCCGGATTCCTATGCATGCTGGCTGTAGTGGCCGCACAGAGCGAAAGTTTCGGTCGTGTCAGAACAGTGCAGCTGAAATTGGGCGCTCCCGAGACCTGAGTAAGCCCGCTAGATTTATGCAATGCCTGCCGGATTCCTATGCATGCTGGCTATAGCGGCCGCGCAGAGCGAAAGTTTCGGTCGTGTCAGAACAGTGCAGCTGAAATTGGGCGCGCCCGAGGCCTGAGTAAGCACGCTAGATTTATGCAATGCCTGCCGGATTCCTAAGCATGCTGGCTATAGCGGCCGCGCAGAGCGAAAGTTTCGGTCGTGTCAGAACAGTGCAGCTGAAATTGGGCGCTCCCGAGACCTGAGGAAGCACGCTAGATTTATGCAACGCCAGCCGGATCCATATGCATGCTGGCTATAGCGGCCGCGCAGAGAAAAGTTTCGGTCGTGTCAGAACAGTGCAGCTGAAATTTGGCGCTCCCGAGACCTGAGTAAGCACGCTAGATTTATGCAACGCCTGCCGGATTCCTATGCATGCTGGCTATAGCGGCCGCGCAGAGCGAAAGTTTCGGTCGTGTCAGAACAGTGCAGCTGAAATTGGGCGCTCCCGAGACCTGAGTAAGCACGCTAGATTTATGCAACGCCAGCCGGATCCATATGCATGCTGGCTATAGCGGCCGCGCAGAGAAAAGTTTCGGTCGTGTCAGAACAGTGCAGCTGAAATTTGGCGCTCCCGAGACCTGAGTAAGCACGCTAGATTTATGCAACGCCTGCCGGATTCCTATGCATGCTGGCTATAGCGGCCGCGCAGAGCGAAAGTTTCTGTCGTGTCAGAACAGTGCAGCTGAAATTGGGCGCTCCCGAGACCTGAGTAAGCACGCTAGATTTATGCAACGCCTGCCGGATTCCTATGCATTCTGGCTATAGTGGCCGCGCAGAGCGAAAGTTTCGGTCGTGTCAGAACAGTGCAGCTGAAATTGGGCGCTCCCGAGACCTGAGTAAGCACGCTAGCTTTATGCACCGCCTGCCGGATTCCTATGCATGCTGCCTATAGCGGCCGCGCAGAGCAAAAGTTTCGGTCGTGTCAGAACAGTGCAGCTGAAATTGGGTACTCCCGAGACCTGAGGAAGCACGCTAGATTTATGCAACGCGTGCCGGATTCCTATGCATGCTGGCTATAGTGGCCGCGCAGAGCGAAAGTTTCGGTCGTGTCAGAACAGTGCAGCTGAAATTGGGCGCTCCCGAGACCTGAGGAAGCACGCTAGATTTATGCAACGCCAGCCGAATTCCTGTGCATGCTGGCTATAGTGGCCGCGCAGAGCGAAAGTTTCGGTCGTGTCAGAACAGTGCAGCTGAAATTGGGGCGCGCCCGAGGCCTGAGTAAGCACGCTAGATTTATGCAACGCCTGCCGGATTCCTAGCATGCTGGCTATAGCGGCCGCGCAGAGCGAAAGTTTCGGTCGTGTCAGAACAGTGCAGCTGAAATTGGGCACGCCCGAGGCCTGAGTAAGCACGCTAGATTTATGCAACGCCTGCCGGATTCCTATGCATGCTGGCTATAGCGGCCGCGCAGAGCGAAAGTTTCGGTCGTGTCAGAACAGTGCAGCTGAAATTGGGCGCGCCCGAGGCCTGAGTAAGCACGCTAGATTTATGCAATGCCTGCCGGATTCCTAAGCATGCTGGCTATAGCGGCCGCGCAGAGCGAAAGTTTCGGTCGTGTCAGAACAGTGCAGCTGAAATTGGGCGCTCCCGAGACCTGAGGAAGCACGCTAGATTTATGCAACGCCAGCCGGATCCATATGCATGCTGGCTATAGCGGCCGCGCAGAGAAAAGTTTCGGTCGTGTCAGAACAGTGCAGCTGAAATTTGGCGCTCCCGAGACCTGAGTAAGCACGCTAGATTTATGCAACGCCTGCCGGATTCCTATGCATGCTGGCTATAGCGGCCGCGCAGAGCGAAAGTTTCGGTCGTGTCAGAACAGTGCAGCTGAAATTGGGCGCTCCCGAGACCTGAGTAAGCACGCTAGATTTATGCAACGCCAGCCGGATCCATATGCATGCTGGCTATAGCGGCCGCGCAGAGAAAAGTTTCGGTCGTGTCAGAACAGTGCAGCTGAAATTTGGCGCTCCCGAGACCTGAGTAAGCACGCTAGATTTATGCAACGCCTGCCGGATTCCTATGCATGCTGGCTATAGCGGCCGCGCAGAGCGAAAGTTTCTGTCGTGTCAGAACAGTGCAGCTGAAATTGGGCGCTCCCGAGACCTGAGTAAGCACGCTAGATTTATGCAACGCCTGCCGGATTCCTATGCATTCTGGCTATAGTGGCCGCGCAGAGCGAAAGTTTCGGTCGTGTCAGAACAGTGCAGCTGAAATTGGGCGCTCCCGAGACCTGAGTAAGCACGCTAGATTTATGCACCGCCTGCCGGATTCCTATGCATGCTGCCTATAGCGGCCGCGCAGAGCAAAAGTTTCGGTCGTGTCAGAACAGTGCAGCTGAAATTGGGTACTCCCGAGACCTGAGGAAGCACGCTAGATTTATGCAACGCGTGCCGGATTCCTATGCATGCTGGCTATAGTGGCCGCGCAGAGCGAAAGTTTCGGTCGTGTCAGAACAGTGCAGCTGAAATTGGGCGCTCCCGAGACCTGAGGAAGCACGCTAGATTTATGCAACGCCAGCCGAATTCCTGTGCATGCTGGCTATAGTGGCCGCGCAGAGCGAAAGTTTCGGTCGTGTCAGAACAGTGCAGCTGAAATTGGGCGCGCCCGAGGCCTGAGTAAGCACGCTAGATTTATGCAACGCCTGCCGGATTCCTAGCATGCTGGCTATAGCGGCCGCGCAGAGCGAAAGTTTCGGTCGTGTCAGAACAGTGCAGCTGAAATTGGGCACGCCCGAGGCCTGAGTAAGCACGCTAGATTTATGCAACGCCTGCCGGATTCCTATGCATGCTGGCTATAGCGGCCGCGCAGAGCGAAAGTTTCGGTCGTGTCAGAACAGTGCAGCTGAAATTGGGCGCGCCCGAGGCCTGCGTAAGCACGCTAGATTTATGCAACGCCTGCCGGATTCCTATGCATGCTGGCTATAGCGGCCGCGCAGAGCGAAAGTTTCGGTCGTGTCAGAACAGTGCAGCTGAAATTGGGCGCGCCCGAGGCCTGCGTAAGCACGCTAGATTTATGCAACGCCTGCCGGATTCCTATGCATGCTGGCTATAGCGGCCGCGCAGAGCGAAAGTTTCGGTCGTGTCAGAACAGTGCAGCTGAAATTGGGCGCTCCCGAGACCTGCGTAAGCACGCTAGATTTATGCAACGCCTGCCGGATTCCTATGCATGCTGGCTATAGCGGCCGCGCGGAGCGAAAGTTTCGGTCGTGTCAGAACAGTGCAGCTGAAATTGGGCGCGCCCGAGGCCTGAGTAAGCACGCTAGATTTATGCAATGCCTGCCGGATTCCTATGCATGCTGGCTATAGCGGCCGCGCAGAGCGAAAGTTTCGGTCGTGTCAGAACAGTGCAGCTGAAATTGGGCGCTCCCGAGACCTGAGTAAGCACGCTAGATTTATGCAACGCCTGCCGGATTCCTATGCATGCTGGCTGTAGTGGCCGCACAGAGCGAAAGTTTCGGTCGTGTCAGAACAGTGCAGCTGAAATTGGGCGCTCCCGAGACCTGAGTAAGCACGCTAGATTTATGCAACGCCAGCCGGATTCCTATGCATGCTGGCTGTAGTGGCCGCACAGAGCGAAAGTTTCGGTCGTGTCAGAACAGTGCAGCTGAAATTGGGCGCTCCCGAGACCTGAGTAAGCACGCTAGATTTATGCAACGCCAGCTGGATTCCTATGCATGCTGGCTGTAGTGGCCGCACAGAGCGAAAGTTTCGGTCGTGTCAGAACAGTGCAGCTGAAATTGGGCGCTCCCGAGACCTGAGTAAGCACGCTAGATTTATGCAACGCCTGCCGGATTCCTATGCATGCTGGCTGTAGTGGCCGCACAGAGCGAAAGTTTCGGTCGTGTCAGAACAGTGCAGCTGAAATTGGGCGCTCCCGAGACCTGAGTAAGCACGCTAGATTTATGCAACGCCAGCCGGATTCCTATGCATGCTGGCTGTAGTGGCCGCACAGAGCGAAAGTTTCGGTCGTGTCAGAACAGTGCAGCTGAAATTGGGCGCTCCCGAGACCTGAGTAAGCCCGCTAGATTTATGCAATGCCTGCCGGATTCCTATGCATGCTGGCTATAGCGGCCGCGCAGAGCGAAAGTTTCGGTCGTGTCAGAACAGTGCAGCTGAAATTGGGCGCGCCCGAGGCCTGAGTAAGCACGCTAGATTTATGCAATGCCTGCCGGATTCCTAAGCATGCTGGCTATAGCGGCCGCGCAGAGCGAAAGTTTCGGTCGTGTCAGAACAGTGCAGCTGAAATTGGGCGCTCCCGAGACCTGAGGAAGCACGCTAGATTTATGCAACGCCAGCCGGATCCATATGCATGCTGGCTATAGCGGCCGCGCAGAGAAAAGTTTCGGTCGTGTCAGAACAGTGCAGCTGAAATTTGGCGCTCCCGAGACCTGAGTAAGCACGCTAGATTTTTGCAACGCCTGCCGGATTCCTATGCATGCTGGCTATAGCGGCCGCGCAGAGCGAAAGTTTCGGTCGTGTCAGAACAGTGCAGCTGAAATTGGGCGCTCCCGAGACCTGAGTAAGCACGCTAGATTTATGCAACGCCAGCCGGATCCATATGCATGCTGGCTATAGCGGCCGCGCAGAGAAAAGTTTCGGTCGTGTCAGAACAGTGCAGCTGAAATTTGGCGCTCCCGAGACCTGAGTAAGCACGCTAGATTTATGCAACGCCTGCCGGATTCCTATGCATGCTGGCTATAGCGGCCGCGCAGAGCGAAAGTTTCTGTCGTGTCAGAACAGTGCAGCTGAAATTGGGCGCTCCCGAGACCTGAGTAAGCACGCTAGATTTATGCAACGCCTGCCGGATTCCTATGCATTCTGGCTATAGTGGCCGCGCAGAGCGAAAGTTTCGGTCGTGTCAGAACAGTGCAGCTGAAATTGGGCGCTCCCGAGACCTGAGTAAGCACGCTAGATTTATGCACCGCCTGCCGGATTCCTATGCATGCTGCCTATAGCGGCCGCGCAGAGCAAAAGTTTCGGTCGTGTCAGAACAGTGCAGCTGAAATTGGGTACTCCCGAGACCTGAGGAAGCACGCTAGATTTATGCAACGCGTGCCGGATTCCTATGCATGCTGGCTATAGTGGCCGCGCAGAGCGAAAGTTTCGGTCGTGTCAGAACAGTGCAGCTGAAATTGGGCGCTCCCGAGACCTGAGGAAGCACGCTAGATTTATGCAACGCCAGCCGAATTCCTGTGCATGCTGGCTATAGTGGCCGCGCAGAGCGAAAGTTTCGGTCGTGTCAGAACAGTGCAGCTGAAATTGGGCGCGCCCGAGGCCTGAGTAAGCACGCTAGATTTATGCAACGCCTGCCGGATTCCTAGCATGCTGGCTATAGCGGCCGCGCAGAGCGAAAGTTTCGGTCGTGTCAGAACAGTGCAGCTGAAATTGGGCACGCCCGAGGCCTGAGTAAGCACGCTAGATTTATGCAACGCCTGCCGGATTCCTATGCATGCTGGCTATAGCGGCCGCGCAGAGCGAAAGTTTCGGTCGTGTCAGAACAGTGCAGCTGAAATTGGGCGCGCCCGAGGCCTGCGTAAGCACGCTAGATTTATGCAACGCCTGCCGGATTCCTATGCATGCTGGCTATAGCGGCCGCGCAGAGCGAAAGTTTCGGTCGTGTCAGAACAGTGCAGCTGAAATTGGGCGCGCCCGAGGCCTGCGTAAGCACGCTAGATTTATGCAACGCCTGCCGGATTCCTATGCATGCTGGCTATAGCGGCCGCGCAGAGCGAAAGTTTCGGTCGTGTCAGAACAGTGCAGCTGAAATTGGGCGCTCCCGAGACCTGCGTAAGCACGCTAGATTTATGCAACGCCTGCCGGATTCCTATGCATGCTGGCTATAGCGGCCGCGCGGAGCGAAAGTTTCGGTCGTGTCAGAACAGTGCAGCTGAAATTGGGCGCTCCCGAGACCTGAGTAAGCACGCTAGATTTATGCAACGCCAGCCGGATTCCTATGCATGCTGGCTGTAGTGGCCGCACAGAGCGAAAGTTTCGGTCGTGTCAGAACAGTGCAGCTGAAATTGGGCGCTCCCGAGACCTGAGTAAGCACGCTAGATTTATGCAACGCCTGCCGGATTCCTATGCATGCTGGCTGTAGTGGCCGCACAGAGCGAAAGTTTCGGTCGTGTCAGAACAGTGCAGCTGAAATTGGGCGCTCCCGAGACCTGAGTAAGCACGCTAGATTTATGCAACGCCAGCCGGATTCCTATGCATGCTGGCTGTAGTGGCCGCACAGAGCGAAAGTTTCAGTCGTGTCAGAACAGTGCAGCTGAAATTGGGCGCTCCCGAGACCTGAGTAAGCACGCTAGATTTATGCAACGCCTGCCGGATTCCTATGCATGCTGGCTGTAGTGGCCGCACAGAGCGAAAGTTTCGGTCGTGTCAGAACAGTGCAGCTGAAATTGGGCGCTCCCGAGACCTGAGTAAGCACGCTAGATTTATGCAACGCCAGCCGGATTCCTATGCATGCTGGCTGTAGTGGCCGCACAGAGCGAAAGTTTCGGTCGTGTCAGAACAGTGCAGCTGAAATTGGGCGCTCCCGAGGCCTGAGTAAGCACGCTAGATTTATGCAACGCCTGCCGGATTCCTATGCATGCTGGCTATAGCGGCCGCGCGGAGCGAAAGTTTCGGTCGTGTCAGAACAGTGCAGCTGAAATTTGGCGCTCCCGAGACCTGAGTAAGCACGCTAGATTTATGCAACGCCTGCCGGATTCCTATGCATGCTGGCTATAGCGGCCGCGCAGAGCGAATGTTTCGGTCGTGTCAGAACAGTGCAGCTGAAATTGGGCGCTCCCGAGACCTGAGTAAGCACGCTAGATTTATGCAACGCCAGCCGGATTCCTATGCATGCTGGCTGTAGTGGCCGCACAGAGCGAAAGTTTCGGTCGTGTCAGAACAGTGCAGCTGAAATTGGGCGCTCCCGAGGCCTGAGTAAGCACGCTAGATTTATGCAACGCCAGCCGGATTCCTATACATGCTGGCTATAGTGGCCGCGCAGAGCGAAAGTTTCGGTCGTGTCAGAACAGTGCAGCTGAAATTTGGCGCTCCCGAGACCTGAGTAAGCACGCTAGATTTATGCAACGCCAGCCGGATTCATATGCATGCTGGCTATAGCGGCCGCGCAGAGCGAAAGTTTCGGTCGTGTCAGAACAGTGCAGCTGAAATTGGGCGCTCCCGAGACCTGAGTAAGCACGCTAGATTTATGCAACGCCAGCCGGATTCCTATGCATGCTGGCTATAGCGGCCGCGCAGAGCGAAAGTTTCGGTCGTGTCAGAACAGTGCAGCTGAAATTAGGCGCTCCCGAGACCTGCGTAAGCACGCTAGATTTATGCAACGCCAGCCGGATTCCTATACATGCTGGCTATAGTGGCCGCGCAGTGGGAAAGTTTCGGTCGTGTCAGAACAGTGCAGTTGAAATTGGGCGCTCCCGAGAACAGAGTAAGCACGCTAGATTTATGCAACGCCAGCCGGAATCCTATACATGCTGGCTATGGCGGCCGCGCAGAGCGAAAGTTTCGGTCGTGTCAGAACAGTGCAGCTGACATTGGGCGCTCCCGAGACCTGAGTAAGCACGCTAGATTTATGCAACGCCAGCCGGATTCCTATACATGCTGGCTATAGTGGCCGCGCAGTGGGAAAGTTTCGGTCGTGTCAGAACAGTGCAGTTGAAATTGGGCGCTCCCGAGAACAGAGTAAGCACGCTAGATTTATGCAACGCCAGCCGGATTCCTATACATGCTGGCTATGGCGGCCGCGCAGAGCGAAAGTTTCGGTCGTGTCAGAACAGTGCGGCTGACATTGGGCGCTCCCGAGACCTGAGTAAGCACGCTAGATTTATGCAACGCCAGCCGTATTCCTATGCATGCTGGCTATAGTGGCCGCGCAGTGCGAAAGTTTCGGTCGTGTCAGAACAGTGCAGCTGAAATTGGGCGCTCCCGAGACCTGAGTAAGCACGCTAGATTTATGCAACGCCTGCCGGATTCCTATGTATGCTGGCTATAGCGGCCGCGCAGAGCGAAAGTTTCGGTCGTGTCAGAACAGTGCAGTTGAAATTGGGCGCTCCCGAGAACAGAGTAAGCACGCTAGATTTATGCAACGCCAGCCGGATTCCTATACATGCTGGCTATGGCGGCCGCGCAGAGCGAAAGTTTCGGTCGTGTCAGAACAGTGCAGCTGAAATTGGGCGCTCCCGAGACCTGAGTAAGCACGCTAGATTTATGCAACGCCAGCCGGATTCCTATACATGCTGGCTATAGTGGCCGCGCAGTGCGAAAGTTTCGGTCGTGTCAGAACAGTGCAGCTGAAATTGGGCGCTCCCGAGACCTGAGTAAGCACGCTATATTTATGCAACGCCTGCCGGATTCCTATGCATGCTGGCTATAGCGGCCGCGCAGAGCGAAAGTTTCGATCGTGTCAGAACAGTGCAGCTGAAATTGGGCGCTCCCGAGACCTGAGTAAGCACGCTAGATTTATGCAACGCCAGCCGTATTCCTATGCATGCTGGCTATAGTGGCCGCGCAGTGCGAAAGTTTCGGTCGTGTCAGAACAGTGCAGCTGAAATTGGGCGCTCCCGAGACCTGCGTAAGCACGCTAGATTTATGCAACGCCAGCCGGATTCCTATACATGCTGGCTATAGCGGCCGCGCAGAGCGAAAGTTTCGATCGTGTCAGAACAGTGCAGCTGAAATTGGGCGCTCCCGAGACCTGAGTAAGCACGCTAGATTTATGCAACGCCAGCCGTATTCCTATGCATGCTGGCTATAGTGGCCGCGCAGTGCGAAAGTTTCGGTCGTGTCAGAACAGTGCAGCTGAAATTGGGCGCTCCCGAGACCTGAGTAAGCACGCTAGATTTATGCAACGCCTGCCGGATTCCTATGCATGCTGGCTATAGCGGCCGCGCAGAGCGAAAGTTTCGGTCGTGTCAGAACAGTGCAGTTGAAATTGGGCGCTCCCGAGAACAGAGTAAGCACGCTAGATTTATGCAACGCCAGCCGGATTCCTATACATGCTGGCTATGGCGGCCGCGCAGAGCGAAAGTTTCGGTCGTGTCAGAACAGTGCAGCTGACATTGGGCGCTCCCGAGACCTGAGTAAGCACGCTAGATTTATGCAACGCCAGCCGGATTCCTATACATGCTGGCTATAGTGGCCGCGCAGTGGGAAAGTTTCGGTCGTGTCAGAACAGTGCAGTTGAAATTGGGCGCTCCCGAGAACAGAGTAAGCACGCTAGATTTATGCAACGCCAGCCGGATTCCTATACATGCTGGCTATGGCGGCCGCGCAGAGCGAAAGTTTCGGTCGTGTCAGAACAGTGCAGCTGACATTGGGCGCTCCCGAGACCTGAGTAAGCACGCTAGATTTATGCAACGCCAGCCGTATTCCTATGCATGCTGGCTATAGTGGCCGCGCAGTGCGAAAGTTTCGGTCGTGTCAGAACAGTGCAGCTGAAATTGGGCGCTCCCGAGACCTGAGTAAGCACGCTAGATTTATGCAACGCCTGCCGGATTCCTATGCATGCTGGCTATAGCGGCCGCGCAGAGCGAAAGTTTCGGTCGTGTCAGAACAGTGCAGTTGAAATTGGGCGCTCCCGAGAACAGAGTAAGCACGCTAGATTTATGCAACGCCAGCCGGATTCCTATACATGCTGGCTATGGCGGCCGCGCAGAGCGAAAGTTTCGGTCGTGTCAGAACAGTGCAGCTGAAATTGGGCGCTCCCGAGACCTGAGTAAGCACGCTAGATTTATGCAACGCCAGCCGGATTCCTATACATGCTGGCTATAGTGGCCGCGCAGTGCGAAAGTTTCGGTCGTGTCAGAACAGTGCAGCTGAAATTGGGCGCTCCCGAGACCTGAGTAAGCACGCTATATTTATGCAACGCCTGCCGGATTCCTATGCATGCTGGCTATAGCGGCCGCGCAGAGCGAAAGTTTCGATCGTGTCAGAACAGTGCAGCTGAAATTGGGCGCTCCCGAGACCTGAGTAAGCACGCTAGATTTATGCAACGCCAGCCGTATTCCTATGCATGCTGGCTATAGTGGCCGCGCAGTGCGAAAGTTTCGGTCGTGTCAGAACAGTGCAGCTGAAATTGGGCGCTCCCGAGACCTGCGTAAGCACGCTAGATTTATGCAACGCCAGCCGGATTCCTATACATGCTGGCTATAGCGGCCGCGCAGAGCGAAAGTTTCGATCGTGTCAGAACAGTGCAGCTGAAATTGGGCGCTCCCGAGACCTGAGTAAGCACGCTAGATTTATGCAACGCCAGCCGTATTCCTATGCATGCTGGCTATAGTGGCCGCGCAGTGCGAAAGTTTCGGTCGTGTCAGAACAGTGCAGCTGAAATTGGGCGCTCCCGAGACCTGAGTAAGCACGCTAGATTTATGCAACGCCTGCCGGATTCCTATGCATGCTGGCTATAGCGGCCGCGCAGAGCGAAAGTTTCGGTCGTGTCAGAACAGTGCAGTTGAAATTGGGCGCTCCCGAGAACAGAGTAAGCACGCTAGATTTATGCAACGCCAGCCGGATTCCTATACATGCTGGCTATGGCGGCCGCGCAGAGCGAAAGTTTCGGTCGTGTCAGAACAGTGCAGCTGAAATTGGGCGCTCCCGAGACCTGAGTAAGCACGCTAGATTTATGCAACGCCAGCTGGATTCCTATACATGCTGGCTATAGTGGCCGCGCAGTGCGAAAGTTTCGGTCGTGTCAGAACAGTGCAGCTGAAATTGGGCGCTCCCGAGACCTGAGTAAGCACGCTATATTTATGCAACGCCTGCCGGATTCCTATGCATGCTGGCTATAGCGGCCGCGCAGAGCGAAAGTTTCGATCGAGTCAGAACAGTGCAGCTGAAATTGGGCGCTCCCGAGACCTGAGTAAGCACGCTAGATTTATGCAACGCCAGCCGGATTCCTATGCATGTTGGCTATAGCGGCCGCGCAGAGCGAAAGTTTCGGTCGTGTCAGAACAGTGCAGCTGAAATTGGGCGCTCCCGAGACCTGAGTAAGCACGCTAGATTTATGCAACGCCAGCCGGATTCCTATGCAAGCTGGCTATAGTGGCCGCGCAGAGCGAAAGTTTCGGTCGTGTCAAAACAGTGCAGCTGAAATTGGGCGCTCCCGAGACCTGAGTAAGCACGCTAGATTTATGCAACGCCTGCCGGATTCCTATGCATGCTGGCTATAGCGGCCGCGCAGAGCGAAAGTTTCGGTCGTGTCAGAACAGTGCAGCTGAAATTGGGCGCTCCCGAGACCTGAGTAAGCACGCTAGATTTATGCAACGCCTGCCAGATTCCTATGCATGCTGGCTATAGCGGCCGCGCAGAGCGAAAGTTTCGATTGAGTCAGAACAGTGCAGCTGAAATTGGGCGCTCCCGAGACCTGAGTAAGCACGCTATATTTATGCAACGCCTGCCGGATTCCTATGCATGCTGGCTATAGCGGCCGCGCAGAGCGAAAGTTTCGGTCGTGTCAGAACAGTGCAGCTGAAATTGGGCGCTCCCGAGACCTGAGTAAGCACGCTATATTTATGCAACGCCTGCCGGATTCCTATGCATGCTGGCTATAGCGGCCGCGCAGAGCGAAAGTTTCGATCGAGTCAGAACAGTGCAGCTGAAATTGGGCGCTCCCGAGACCTGAGTAAGCACGCTAGATTTATGCAACGCCAGCCGGATTCCTATGCATGTTGGCTATAGCGGCCGCGCAGAGCGAAAGTTTCGGTCGTGTCAGAACAGTGCAGCTGAAATTGGGCGCTCCCGAGACCTGAGTAAGCACGCTAGATTTATGCAACGCCTGCCGGATTCCTATGCATGCTGGCTATAGCGGCCGCGCAGAGCGAAAGTTTCGGTCGTGTCAGAACAGTGCAGTTGAAATTGGGCGCTCCCGAGAACAGAGTAAGCACGCTAGATTTATGCAACGCCAGCCGGATTCCTATACATGCTGGCTATGGCGGCCGCGCAGAGCGAAAGTTTCGGTCGTGTCAGAACAGTGCAGCTGAAATTGTGCGCTCCGAGACCTGAGTAAGCACGCTAGATTTATGCAACGCCAGCCGGATTCCTATACATGCTGGCTATAGTGGCCGCGCAGTGCGAAAGTTTCGATCGTGTCAGAACAGTGCAGCTGAAATTGGGCGCTCCCGAGACCTGAGTAAGCACGCTATATTTATGCAACGCCTGCCGGATTCCTATGCATGCTGGCTATAGCGGCCGCGCAGAGCGAAAGTTTCGATCGAGTCAGAACAGTGCAGCTGAAATTGGGCGCTCCCGAGACCTGAGTAAGCACGCTAGATTTATGCAACGCCAGCGGATTCCTATGCATGTTGGCTATAGCGGCCGCGCAGAGCGAAAGTTTCGGTCGTGTCAGAACAGTGCAGCTGAAATTGGGCGCTCCCGAGACCTGAGTAAGCACGCTAGATTTATGCAACGCCAGCCGGATTCCTATGCAAGCTGGCTATAGTGGCCGCGCAGAGCGAAAGTTTCGGTCGTGTCAGAACAGTGCAGCTGAAATTGGGCGCTCCGAGACCTGAGTAAGCACGCTAGATTTATGCAACACCAGCCGGATTCCTATGCAAGCTGGCTATAGCGGCCGCGCAGAGCGAAATTTTCGGTCGTGTCAGAACAGTGCAGCTGAAATTGGGCGCTCCCGAGACCTGAGTAAGCACGCTAGATTTATGCAACGCCAGCCGGATTCCTATGCAAGCTGGCTATAGTGGCCGCGCAGAGCGAAAGTTCGGTCGTGTCAGAACAGTGCAGCTGAAATTGGGCGCTCCCGAGACCTGAGTAAGCACGCTAGATTTATGCAACGCCTGCCGGATTCCTATGCATGCTGCCTATAGCGGCCGCGCAGAGCAAAAGTTTCGGTCGTGTCAGAACAGTGCAGCTGAAATTGGGTACTCCCGAGACCTGAGTATGCACGCTAGATTTATGCAACGCCAGCCGGATTCCTATGCATGCTGGCTATAGTGGCCGCGCAGAGCGAAAGTTTCGGTCGTGTCAGAACAGTGGCAGCGAAATTGGGCGCTCCGAGACCTGAGTAAGCACGCTAGATTTATGCAACGCCAGCCGGATTCATATTCATGCTGGCTATAGCGGCCGCGCAGAGCGAAAGTTTCGGTCGTGTCAGAACAGTGAAGCTGAAATTGGGCGCTCCCGAGACCTGAGTATGCACGCTAGATTTATGCAACGCCAGCCGGATTCTTATGCATGCTGGCTATAGTGGCCGCGCAGAGCGAGTTTCGGTCGTGTCAGAACAGTGCAGCTGAAATTGGGCGCTCCCGAGACCTGAGTAAGCACGCTAGATTTATGCAACGCCAGCCGGATTCCTATGCATGCTGGCTATAGTGGCCGCGCAGAGCGAAAGTTTCGGTCGTGTCAGAACAGTGCAGCTGAAATTGGGCGCTCCCGAGACCTGAGTAAGCACGCTAGATTATGCAACGCCAGCCGGATTCATATGCATGCTGGCTATAGCGGCCGCGCAGAGCGAAAGTTTCGGTCGTGTCAGAACAGTGCAGCTGAGATTGGGCGCTCCCGAGACCTGAGTAAGCACACCAGATTTATGCAACGCCTGCCGGATTCCTATGCATGCTGGCTATAGCGGCCGCGCAGAGCGAGTTTCGGTCGTGTCAGAACAGTGCAGCTGAAATTGGGCGCTCCGAGACCTGAGTAAGCACGCTAGTTTTATGCAACGCCAGCCGGATTCCTATGCATGCTGGCTGTAGTGGCCGCGCAGAGCGAAGTTTCGGTCGTGTCAGAACAGTGCAGCTGAAATTGGGCGCTCACCGAGACCTGAGTGAGCACGCTAGATTTATGCAACGCGTGCCGGATTCCTATGCATGCTGGCTATACTGGCCGCGCAGAGCGAAAGTTTCGGTCGTGTCAGAACAGTGCAGCTGAAATTGGGCGCTCCCGAGACCTGAGTAAGCACGCTAGATTTATGCAACGCCAGCCGGATTCATATTCATGCTGGCTATAGCGGCCGCGCAGAGCGAAAGTTTCGGTCGTGTCAGAACAGTGAAGCTGAAATTGGGCGCTCCGAGACCTGAGTATGCACGCTAGATTTATGCAACGCCAGCCGGATTCTTATGCATGCTGGCTATAGTGGCCGCGCAGAGCGAGTTTCGGTCGTGTCAGAACAGTGAAGCTGAAATTGGGCGCTCCCGAGACCTGAGTATGCACGCTAGATTTATGCAACGCCAGCCGGATTCTTATGCATGCTGGCTATACTGGCCGCGCAGAGCGAAAGTTTCGGTCGTGTCAGAACAGTGCAGCTGAAATTGGGCGCTCCCGAGACCTGAGTGAGCACGCTAGATTTATGCAACGCGTGCCGGATTCCTATGCATGCTGGCTATACTGGCCGCGCAGAGCGAAAGTTTCGGTCGTGTCAGAACAGTGCAGCTGAAATTGGGCGCTCCCGAGACCTGAGTAAGCACGCTAGATTTATGCAACGCCAGCCGGATTCATATTCATGCTGGCTATAGCGGCCGCGCAGAGCGAAAGTTTCGGTCGTGTCAGAACAGTGAAGCTGAAATTGGGCGCTCCCGAGACCTGAGTATGCACGCTAGATTTATGCAACGCCAGCCGGATTCCTATGCATGCTGGCTATAGTGGCCGCGCAGAGCGAGTTTCGGTCGTGTGAGAACAGTGCAGCTGAAATTGGGCGCTCCCGAGACCTGAGTAAGCACGCTAGATTTATGCAACGCCAGCCGGATTCCTATGCATGCTGGCTATAGCGGCCGCGCAGAGCGAAAGTTTCGGTCGTGTCAGAACAGTGCAGCTGAGATTGGGCGCTCCCGAGACCTGAGTAAGCACACCAGATTTATGCAACGCCTGCCGGATTCCTATGCATGCTGGCTATAGCGGCCGCGCCGAGCGAAAGTTTCGGTCGTGTCAGAACAGTGCAGCTGAAATTGGGCGCTCCCGAGACCTGAGTAAGCACGCTAGTTTTATGCAACGCCAGCCGGATTCCTATGCATGCTGGCTGTAGTGGCCGCGCAGAGCGAAAGTTTCGGTCGTGTCAGAACAGTGCAGCTGAAATTGGGCGCTCCCGAGACCTAAGTGAGCACGCTAGATTTATGCAACGCGTGCCGGATTCCTATGCATGCTGGCTATACTGGCCGCGCAGAGCGAAAGTTTCGGTCGTGTCAGAACAGTGCAGCTGAAATTGGGCGCTCCCGAGACCTGAGGAAGCACGCTAGATTTATGCAACGCCAGCCGAATTCCTGTGCATGCTGGCTATAGTGGCCGCGCAGAGCGAAAGTTTCGGTCGTGTCAGAACAGTGCAGCTGAAATTGGGCGCGCCCGAGGCCTGAGTAAGCACGCTAGATTTATGCAACGCCTGCCGGAATCCTATGCATACTGGCTATAGCGGCCGCGCAGAGCGAAAGTTTCGGTCGAGTCAGAACAGTGCAGCTGAAATTGGGCGCTCCCGAGACCTGAGTAAGCACGCTAGATTTATGCAATGCCTGCCGGATTCCTATGCATGCTGGCTATAGCGGCCGCGCAGAGCGAAAGTTTCGGTCGTGTCAGAACAGTGCAGCTGAAATTGGGCGCGCCCGAGGCCTGAGTAAGCACGCTAGATTTATGCAATGCCTGCCGGATTCCTAAGCATGCTGGCTATAGCGGCCGCGCAGAGCGAAAGTTTCGGTCGTGTCAGAACAGTGCAGCTGAAATTGGGCGCTCCCGAGACCTGAGGAAGCACGCTAGATTTATGCAACGCCAGCCGGATACCTATGCATGCTGGCTATAGTGGCCGCGCAGAGCGAAAGTTTGGGTCGTGTCAGAACAGTGCAGCTGAAATTGGGCGCGCCCGAGGCCTGAGTAAGCACGCTAGATTTATGCAATGCCTGCCGGATTCCTAAGCATGCTGGCTATAGCGGCCGCGCAGAGCGAAAGTTTCGGTCGTGTCAGAACAGTGCAGCTGAAATTGGGCGCTCCCGAGACCTGAGGAAGCACGCTAGATTTATGCAACGCCAGCCGGATACCTATGCATGCTGGCTATAGTGGCCGCGCAGAGCGAAAGTTTGGGTCGTGTCAGAACAGTGCAGCTGAAATTGGGCGCGCCCGAGGCCTGAGTAAGCACGCTAGATTTATGCAATGCCTGCCGGATTCCTATGCATGCTGGCTATAGCGGCCGCGCAGAGAAAAGTTTCGGTCGTGTCAGAACAGTGCAGCTGAAATTTGGCGCTCCCGAGACCTGAGTAAGCACGCTAGATTTATGCAACGCCTGCCGGATTCCTATGCATGCTGGCTATAGCGGCCGCGCAGAGCGAAAGTTTCTGTCGTGTCAGAACAGTGCAGCTGAAATTGGGCGCTCCCGAGACCTGAGTAAGCACGCTAGATTTATGCAACGCCTGCCGGATTCCTATGCATTCTGGCTATAGTGGCCGCGCAGAGCGAAAGTTTCGGTCGTGTCAGAACAGTGCAGCTGAAATTGGGCGCTCCCGAGACCTGAGTAAGCACGCTAGATTTATGCAACGCCTGCCGGATTCCTATCCATGCTGCCTATAGCGGCCGCGCAGAGCAAAAGTTTCGGTCGTGTCAGAACAGTGCAGCTGAAATTGGGTACTCCCGAGACCTGAGGAAGCACGCTAGATTTATGCAACGCGTGCCGGATTCCTATGCATGCTGGCTATAGTGGCCGCGCAGAGCGAAAGTTTCGGTCGTGTCAGAACAGTGCAGCTGAAATTGGGCGCTCCCGAGACCTGAGGAAGCACGCTAGATTTATGCAACGCCAGCCGAATTCCTGTGCATGCTGGCTATAGTGGCCGCGCAGAGCGAAAGTTTCGGTCGTGTCAGAACAGTGCAGCTGAAATTGGGCGCGCCCGAGGCCTGAGTAAGCACGCTAGATTTATGCAACGCCTGCCGGATTCCTAGCATGCTGGCTATAGCGGCCGCGCAGAGCGAAAGTTTCGGTCGTGTCAGAACAGTGCAGCTGAAATTGGGCGCGCCCGAGGCCTGAGTAAGCACGCTAGATTTATGCAACGCCTGCCGGATTCCTATGCATGCTGGCTATAGCGGCCGCGCAGAGCGAAAGTTTCGGTCGTGTCAGAACAGTGCAGCTGAAATTGGGCGCGCCCGAGGCCTGCGTAAGCACGCTAGATTTATGCAACGCCTGCCGGATTCCTATGCATGCTGGCTATAGCGGCCGCGCAGAGCGAAAGTTTCGGTCGTGTCAGAACAGTGCAGCTGAAATTGGGCGCTCCCGAGACCTGCGTAAGCACGCTAGATTTATGCAACGCCTGCCGGATTCCTATGCATGCTGGCTATAGCGGCCGCGCGGAGCGAAAGTTTCGGTCGTGTCAGAACAGTGCAGCTGAAATTGGGCGCGCCCGAGGCCTGAGTAAGCACGCTAGATTTATGCAATGCCTGCCGGATTCCTATGCATGCTGGCTATAGCGGCCGCGCAGAGCGAAAGTTTCGGTCGTGTCAGAACAGTGCAGCTGAAATTGGGCGCTCCCGAGTCCTGAGGAAGCACGCTAGATTTATGCAACGCCAGCCGGATACCTATGCATGCTGGCTATAGTGGCCGCGCAGAGCGAAAGTTTGGGTCGTGTCAGAACAGTGCAGCTGAAATTGGGCGCTCCCGAGACCTGAGTAAGCACGCTAGATTTATGCAACGCCAACCGGATTCATATGCATGCTGGCTATAGCGGCCGCGCAGAGAAAAGTTTCGGTCGTGTCAGAACAGTGCAGCTGAAATTGGGCGCTCCCGAGACCTGAGTAAGCACGCTAGATTTATGCAACGCCAGCCGGATTCCTATGCAAGCTGGCTATAGTGGCCGCGCAGAGCGAAAGTTTCGGTCGTGTCAGAACAGTGCAGCTGAAATTGGGCGCTCCCGAGACCTGAGTAAGCACGCTAGATTTATGCAACGCCTGCCGGATTCCTATGCATGCTGCCTATAGCGGCCGCGCAGAGCAAAAGTTTCGGTCGTGTCAGAACAGTGCAGCTGAAATTGGGTACTCCCGAGACCTGAGTATGCACGCTAGATTTATGCAACGCCAGCCGGATTCCTATGCATGCTGGCTATAGTGGCCGCGCAGAGCGAAAGTTTCGGTCGTGTCAGAACAGTGCAGCTGAAATTGGGCGCTCCCGAGACCTGAGTAAGCACGCTAGATTTATGCAACGCCAGCCGGATTCATATTCATGCTGGCTATAGCGGCCGCGCAGAGCGAAAGTTTCGGTCGTGTCAGAACAGTGAAGCTGAAATTGGGCGCTCCCGAGACCTGAGTATGCACGCTAGATTTATGCAACGCCAGCCGGATTCTTATGCATGCTGGCTATAGTGGCCGCGCAGAGCGAGTTTCGGTCGTGTCAGAACAGTGCAGCTGAAATTGGGCGCTCCCGAGACCTGAGTAAGCACGCTAGATTTATGCAACGCCAGCCGGATTCATATTCATGCTGGCTATAGCGGCCGCGCAGAGCGAAAGTTTCGGTCGTGTCAGAACAGTGAAGCTGAAATTGGGCGCTCCCGAGACCTGAGTATGCACGCTAGATTTATGCAACGCCAGCCGGATTCTTATGCATGCTGGCTATAGTGGCCGCGCAGAGCGAGTTTCGGTCGTGCCAGAACAGTGAAGCTGAAATTGGGCGCTCCCGAGACCTGAGTATGCACGCTAGATTTATGCAACGCCAGCCGGATTCTTATGCATGCTGGCTATAGTGGCCGCGCAGAGCGAGTTTCGGTCGTGTCAGAACAGTGCAGCTGAAATTGGGCGCTCCCGAGACCTGAGTAAGCACGCTAGATTTATGCAACGCCAGCCGGATTCCTATGCATGCTGGCTATAGTGGCCGCGCAGAGCGAGTTTCGGTCGTGTCAGAACAGTGCAGCTGAAATTGGGCGCTCCCGAGACCTGAGTAAGCACGCTAGATTTATGCAACGCCAGCCGGATTCATATGCATGCTGGCTATAGCGGCCGCGCAGAGCGAAAGTTTCGGTCGTGTCAGAACAGTGCAGCTGAAATTGGGCGCTCCCGAGACCTGAGTAAGCACACTAGATTTATGCAACGCCTGCCGGATTCCTATGCATGCTGGCTATAGCGGCCGCGCAGAGCGAAAGTTTCGGTCGTGTCAGAACATTGCAGCTGAAATTGGGCGCTCCCGAGACCTGAGTAAGCACGCTAGTTTTATGCAACGCCAGCCGGATTCCTATGCATGCTGGCTGTAGTGGCCGCGCAGAGCGAAAGTTTCGGTCGTGTCAGAACAGTGCAGCTGAAATTGGGCGCTCCCGAGACCTGAGTGAGCACGCTAGATTTATGCAACGCGTGCCGGATTCCGATGCATGCTGGCTATACTGGCCGCGCAGAGCGAAAGTTTCGGTCGTGTCAGAACAGTGCAGCTGAAATTGGGCGCTCCCGAGACCTGAGTAAGCACGCTAGATTTATGCAACGCCTGCCGGATTCCTACGCATGCTGGCTATAGTGGCCGCGCAGAGCGAAAGTTTCGGTCGTGTCAGAACAGTGCAGCTGAAATTGGGCGCTCCCGAGACCTGAGGAAGCACGCTAGATTTATGCAACGCCAGCCGAATTCCTGTGCATGCTGGCTATAGTGGCCGCGCAGAGCGAAAGTTTCGGTCGTGTCAGAACAGTGCAGCTGAAATTGGGCGCGCCCGAGGCCTGAGTAAGCACGCTAGATTTATGCAACGCCTGCCGGAATCCTATGCATACTGGCTATAGCGGCCGCGCAGAGCGAAAGTTTCGGTCGTGTCAGAACAGTGCAGCTGAAATTGGGCGCTCCCGAGACCTGAGTAAGCACGCTAGATTTATGCAATGCCTGCCGGATTCCTATGCATGCTGGCTATAGCGGCCGCGCAGAGCGAAAGTTTCGGTCGTGTCAGAACAGTGCAGCTGAAATTGGGCGCGCCCGAGGCCTGAGTAAGCACGCTAGATTTATGCAATGCCTGCCGGATTCCTAAGCATGCTGGCTATAGCGGCCGCGCAGAGCGAAAGTTTCGGTCGTGTCAGAACAGTGCAGCTGAAATTGGGCGCGCCCGAGGCCTGAGTAAGCACGCTAGATTTATGCAACGCCTGCCGGATTCCTATGCATGCTGGCTATAGCGGCCGCGCAGAGCGAAAGTTTCGGTCGTGTCAGAACAGTGCAGCTGAAATTGGGCGCGCCCGAGGCCTGCGTAAGCACGCTAGATTTATGCAACGCCTGCCGGATTCCTATGCATGCTGGCTATAGCGGCCGCGCAGAGCGAAAGTTTCGGTCGTGTCAGAACAGTGCAGCTGAAATTGGGCGCTCCCGAGACCTGCGTAAGCACGCTAGATTTATGCAACGCCTGCCGGATTCCTATGCATGCTGGCTATAGCGGCCGCGCGGAGGAAAGTTTCTGTCGTGTCAGAACAGTGCAGCTGAAATTGGGCGCTCCCGAGACCTGAGTAAGCACGCTAGATTTATGCAACGCCTGCCGGATTCCTATGCATTCTGGCTATAGTGGCCGCGCAGAGCGAAAGTTTCGGTCGTGTCAGAACAGTGCAGCTGAAATTGGGCGCTGCCGAGACCTGAGTAAGCACGCTAGATTTATGCAACGCCTGCCGGATTCCTATGCATGCTGCCTATAGCGGCCGCGCAGAGCAAAAGTTTCGGTCGTGTCAGAACAGTGCAGCTGAAATTGGGTACTCCCGAGACCTGAGGAAGCACGCTAGATTTATGCAACGCGTGCCGGATTCCTATGCATGCTGGCTATAGTGGCCGCGCAGAGCGAAAGTTTCGGTCGTGTCAGAACAGTGCAGCTGAAATTGGGCGCTCCCGAGACCTGAGGAAGCACGCTAGATTTATGCAACGCCAGCCGAATTCCTGTGCATGCTGGCTATAGTGGCCGCGCAGAGCGAAAGTTTCGGTCGTGTCAGAACAGTGCAGCTGAAATTGGGCGCGCCCGAGGCCTGAGTAAGCACGCTAGATTTATGCAACGCCTGCCGGATTCCTAGCATGCTGGCTATAGCGGCCGCGCAGAGCGAAAGTTTCGGTCGTGTCAGAACAGTGCAGCTGAAATTGGGCGCGCCCGAGGCCTGAGTAAGCACGCTAGATTTATGCAACGCCTGCCGGATTCCTATGCATGCTGGCTATAGCGGCCGCGCAGAGCGAAAGTTTCGGTCGTGTCAGAACAGTGCAGCTGAAATTGGGCGCGCCCGAGGCCTGCGTAAGCACGCTAGATTTATGCAACGCCTGCCGGATTCCTATGCATGCTGGCTATAGCGGCCGCGCAGAGCGAAAGTTTCGGTCGTGTCAGAACAGTGCAGCTGATATTGGGCGCTCCCGAGACCTGCGTAAGCACGCTAGATTTATGCAACGCCTGCCGGATTCCTATGCATGCTGGATATAGCGGCCGCGCGGAGCGAAAGTTTCGGTCGTGTCAGAACAGTGCAGCTGAAATTGGGCGCGCCCGAGGCCTGAGTAAGCACGCTAGATTTATGCAATGCCTGCCGGATTCCTATGCATGCTGGCTATAGCGGCCGCGCAGAGCGAAAGTTTCGGTCGTGTCAGAACAGTGCAGCTGAAATTGGGCGCGCCCGAGGCCTGCGTAAGCACGCTAGATTTATGCAACGCCTGCCGGATTCCTATGCATGCTGGCTATAGCGGCCGCGCAGAGCGAAAGTTTCGGTCGTGTCAGAACAGTGCAGCTGAAATTGGGCGCTCCCGAGACCTGCGTAAGCACGCTAGATTTATGCAACGCCTGCCGGATTCCTATGCATGCTGGCTATAGCGGCCGCGCGGAGCGAAAGTTTCGGTCGTGTCAGAACAGTGCAGCTGAAATTGGGCGCGCCAGAGGCCTGAGTAAGCACGCTAGATTTATGCAATGCCTGCCGGATTCCTATGCATGCTGGCTATAGCGGCCGCGCAGAGCGAAAGTTTCGGTCGTGTCAGAGCATTGCAGCTGAAATTGGGCGCTCCCGAGACCTGAGGAAGCACGCTAGATTTATGCAACGCCAGCCGGATACCTATGCATGCTGGCTATAGTGGCCGCGCAGAGCGAAAGTTTGGGTCGTGTCAGAACAGTGCAGCTGAAATTGGGCGCTCCCGAGACCTGAGTAAGCACGCTAGATTTATGCAACGCCAACCGGATTCATATGCATGCTAGCTATAGCGGCCGCGCAGAGAAAAGTTTCGGTCGTGTCAGAACAGTGCAGCTGAAATTTGGCGCTCCCGAGACCTGAGTAAGCACGCTAGATTTATGCAACGCCTGCCGGATTCCTATGCATGCTGGCTATAGCGGCCGCGCAGAGCGAAAGTTTCGGTCGTGTCTGAACAGTGCAGCTGAAATTGGGCGCTCCCGAGACCTGAGTAAGCACGCTAGATTTATGCAACGCCAGCCGGATTCCTATGCATGCTGGCTGTAGTGGCCGCACAGAGCGAAAGTTTCGGTCGTGTCAGAACAGTGCAGCTGAAATTGGGCGCTCCCGAGGCCTGAGTAAGCACGCTAGATTTATGCAACGCCAGCCGGATTCCTATACATGCTGGCTATAGTGGCCGCGCAGAGCGAAAGTTTCGGTCGTGTCAGAACAGTGCAGCTGAAATTTGGCGCTCCCGAGACCTGAGTAAGCACGCTAGATTTATGCAACGCCAGCCGGATTCATATGCATGCTGGCTATAGCGGCCGCGCAGAGCGAAAGTTTCGGTCGTGTCAGAACAGTGCAGCTGAAATTGGGCGCTCCCGAGTCCTGAGTAAGCACGCTAGATTTATGCAACGCCTGCCGGATTCCTATGCATGCTGGCTATAGCGGCCGCGCAGAGCGAAAGTTTCGGTCGTGTCAGAACAGTGCAGCTGAAATTGCGCGCTCCCGAGACCTGAGTAAGCACGCTAGATTTATGCAACGCCAGCCGGATTCCTATGCATGCTGGCTGTAGTGGCCGCGCAGAGCGAAAGTTTCGGTCGTGTCAGAACAGTGCAGCTGAAATTGGGCGCTCCCGAGACCTGAGTAAGCACGCTAGATTTATGCAACGCGTGCCGGATTCCTATGCATGCTGGCTATAGTGGCCGCGCAGAGCGAAAGTTTCGGTCGTGTCAGAACAGTGCATCTGAAATTGGGCGCTCCCGAGACCTGAGTAAGCACGCTAGATTTATGCAACGCCTGCCGGATTCCTATGCATGCTGGCTATAGTGGCCGCGCAGAGCGAAAGTTTCGGTCGTGTCAGAACAGTGCAGCTGAAATTGGGCGCTCCCGAGACCTGAGGAAGCACGCTAGATTTATGCAACGCCAGCCGAATTCCTGTGCATGCTGGCTATAGTGGCCGCGCAGAGCGAAAGTTTCGGTCGTGTCAGAACAGTGCAGCTGAAATTGGGCGCGCCCGAGGCCTGAGTAAGCGCGCTAGATTTATGCAACGCCTGCCGGATTCCTATGCACGCTGGCTATAGCGGCCGCGCAGAGCGAAAGTTTCGGTCGTGTCAGAACAGTGCAGCTGAAATTGGGCGCTCCCGAGACCTGAGTAAGCACGCTAGATTTATGCAACGCCTGCCGGATTCCTATGCATGCTGGCTATAGCGGCCGCGCAGAGCGAAAGTTTCGGTCGTGTCAGAACAGTGCAGCTGAAATTGGGCGCTCCCGAGACCTGAGGAAGCACGCTAGATTTATGCAACGCCAGCCGGATACCTATGCATGCTGGCTATAGTGGCCGCGCAGAGCGAAAGTTTGGGTCGTGTCAGAACAGTGCAGCTGAAATTGGGCGCTCCCGAGACCTGAGTAAGCACGCTAGATTTATCCAACGCCTGCCGGATTCCTATGCAAGCTGGCTATAGTGGCCGCGCAGAGCGAAAGTTTCGGTCGTGTCAGAACAGTGCAGCTGAAATTTGGCGCTCCCGAGACCTGAGTAAGCACGCTAGATTTATGCAACGCCAGCCGGATTCCTATGCAAGCTGGCTATAGCGGCCGCGCAGAGCGAAAGTTTCGGTCGTGTCAGAACAGTGCAGCTGAAATTGGGCGCTCCCGACACCTGAGTAAGCACGCTAGATTTATGCAACGCCTGCCGGATTCCTATGCAAGCTGGCTATAGTGGCCGCGCAGAGCGAAAGTTTCGGTCGTGCCAGAACAGTGCAGCTGAAATTGGGCGCTCCCGAGACCTGAGTAAGCACGCTAGATTTATGCAACGCCTGCCGGATTCCTATGCAAGCTGGCTATAGTGGCCGCGCAGAGCGAAAGTTTCGGTCGTGTCAGAACAGTGCAGCTGAAATTTGGCATTCCCGAGACCTGAGTAAGCACGCTAGATTTATGCAACGCCAGCCGGATTCCTATGCAAGCTGGCTATAGCGGCCGCGCAGAGCGAAAGTTTCGGTCGTGTCAGAACAGTGCAGCTGAAATTGGGCGTTCCCGAGACCTGAGTAAGCACGCTAGATTTATGCAACGCCAGCCGGATTCCTATGCAAGCTGGCTATAGTGGCCGCGCAGAGCGAAAGTTTCGGTCGTGTCAGAACAGTGCAGCTGAAATTGGGCGCTCCCGAGACCTGAGTAAGCACGCTAGATTTATGCAACGCCAGCCGGATTCCTATGCATGCTGGCTGTAGTGGCCGCGCAGAGCGAAAGTTTCGGTCGTGTCAGAACAGTGCAGCTGAAATTGGGCGCTCCCGAGACCTGAGTAAGCACGCTAGATTTATGCAACGCCTGCCGGATTCCTATGCATGCTGGCTATAGCGGCCGCGCAGAGCGAAAGTTTCGGTCGTGTCAGAACAGTGCAGCTGAAATTGGGCGCTCCCGAGACCTGAGTAAGCACGCTAGATTTATGCAACGCGTGCCGGATTCCTATGCATGCTGGCTATAGTGGCCGCGCAGAGCGAAAGTTTCGGTCGTGTCAGAACAGTCCAGCTGAAATTGGGCGCTCCCGAGACCTGAGTAAGCACGCTAGATTTATGCAACGCCTGCCGGATTCCTATGCATGCTGGCTATAGCGGCCGCGCAGAGCGAAAGTTTCGGTCGTGTCAGAACAGTGCAGCTGAAATTGGGCGCTCCCGAGACCTGAGGAAGCACGCTAGATTTATGCAACGCCAGCCGAATTCCTGTGCATGCTGGCTATAGTGGCACGCAGAGCGAAAGTTTCGGTCGTGTCAGAACAGTGCAGCTGAAATTGGGCGCTCCCGAGACCTGAGTAAGCACGCTAGATTTATGCAACGCCTGCCGGATTCCTATGCATGCTGGCTATAGTGGCCGCGCAGAGCGAAAGTTTCGGTCGTGCCAGAACAGTGCAGCTGAAATTGGGCGCTCCCGAGACCTGAGGAAGCACGCTAGATTTATGCAACGCCAGCCGAATTCCTGTGCATGCTGGCTATAGTGGCCGCGCAGAGCGAAAGTTTCGGTCGTGTCAGAACAGTGCAGCTGAAATTGGGCGCGCCCGAAGCCTGAGTAAGCACGCTAGATTTATGCAACGCCTGCCGGATTCCTATGCATGCTGGCTATAGCGGCCGCGCAGAGCGAAAGTTTCGGTCGTGTCAGAACAGTGCAGCTGAAATTGGGCGCTCCCGAGACCTGAGTAAGCACGCTAGATTTATGCAACGCCTGCCGGATTCCTATGCATGCTGGCTATAGCGGCCGCGCAGAGCGAAAGTTTCGGTCGTGTCAGATCAGTGCAGCTGAAATTGGGCGCGCCCGAGGCCTGAGTAAGCACGCTAGATTTATGCAATGCCTGCCGGATTCCTATGCATGCTGGCTATAGCGGCCGCGCAGAGCGAAAGTTTCGGTCGTGTCAGAACAGTGCAGCTGAAATTGGGCGCTCCCGAGACCTGAGGAAGCACGCTAGATTTATGCAATGCCTGCCGGATTCCTATGCATGCTGGCTATAGCGGCCGCGCAGAGCGAAAGTTTCGGTCGTGTCAGAACAGTGCAGCTGAAATTGGGCGCTCCCGAGTCCTGAGGAAGCACGCTAGATTTATGCAACGCCAGCCGAATTCCTGTGCATGCTGGCTATAGTGGCCGCGCAGAGCGAAAGTTTCGGTCGTGTCAGAGCATTGCAGCTGAAATTGGGCGCTCCCGAGACCTGAGGAAGCACGCTAGATTTATGCAACGCCAGCCGGATACCTATGCATGCTGGCTATAGTGGCCGCGCAGAGCGAAAGTTTGGGTCGTGTCAGAACAGTGCAGCTGAAATTGGGCGCTCCCGAGACCTGAGTAAGCACGCTAGATTTATGCAACGCCAACCGGATTCATATGCATGCTAGCTATAGCGGCCGCGCAGAGAAAAGTTTCGGTCGTGTCAGAACAGTGCAGCTGAAATTTGGCGCTCCCGAGACCTGAGTAAGCACGCTAGATTTATGCAACGCCTGCCGGATTCCTATGCATGCTGGCTATAGCGGCCGCGCAGAGCGAAAGTTTCGGTCGTGTCTGAACAGTGCAGCTGAAATTGGGCGCTCCCGAGACCTGAGTAAGCACGCTAGATTTATGCAACGCCAGCCGGATTCCTATGCATGCTGGCTGTAGTGGCCGCACAGAGCGAAAGTTTCGGTCGTGTCAGAACAGTGCAGCTGAAATTGGGCGCTCCCGAGGCCTGAGTAAGCACGCTAGATTTATGCAACGCCAGCCGGATTCCTATACATGCTGGCTATAGTGGCCGCGCAGAGCGAAAGTTTCGGTCGTGTCAGAACAGTGCAGCTGAAATTTGGCGCTCCCGAGACCTGAGTAAGCACGCTAGATTTATGCAACGCCAGCCGGATTCATATGCATGCTGGCTATAGCGGCCGCGCAGAGCGAAAGTTTCGGTCGTGTCAGAACAGTGCAGCTGAAATTGGGCGCTCCCGAGTCCTGAGTAAGCACGCTAGATTTATGCAACGCCTGCCGGATTCCTATGCATGCTGGCTATAGCGGCCGCGCAGAGCGAAAGTTTCGGTCGTGTCAGAACAGTGCAGCTGAAATTGCGCGCTCCCGAGACCTGAGTAAGCACGCTAGATTTATGCAACGCCAGCCGGATTCCTATGCATGCTGGCTGTAGTGGCCGCGCAGAGCGAAAGTTTCGGTCGTGTCAGAACAGTGCAGCTGAAATTGGGCGCTCCCGAGACCTGAGTAAGCACGCTAGATTTATGCAACGCGTGCCGGATTCCTATGCATGCTGGCTATAGTGGCCGCGCAGAGCGAAAGTTTCGGTCGTGTCAGAACAGTGCATCTGAAATTGGGCGCTCCCGAGACCTGAGTAAGCACGCTAGATTTATGCAACGCCTGCCGGATTCCTATGCATGCTGGCTATAGTGGCCGCGCAGAGCGAAAGTTTCGGTCGTGTCAGAACAGTGCAGCTGAAATTGGGCGCTCCCGAGACCTGAGGAAGCACGCTAGATTTATGCAACGCCAGCCGAATTCCTGTGCATGCTGGCTATAGTGGCCGCGCAGAGCGAAAGTTTCGGTCGTGTCAGAACAGTGCAGCTGAAATTAGGCGCGCCCGAGGCCTGAGTAAGCGCGCTAGATTTATGCAACGCCTGCCGGATTCCTATGCACGCTGGCTATAGCGGCCGCGCAGAGCGAAAGTTTCGGTCGTGTCAGAACAGTGCAGCTGAAATTGGGCGCTCCCGAGACCTGAGTAAGCACGCTAGATTTATGCAACGCCTGCCGGATTCCTATGCATGCTGGCTATAGCGGCCGCGCAGAGCGAAAGTTTCGGTCGTGTCAGAACAGTGCAGCTGAAATTGGGCGCTCCCGAGACCTGAGGAAGCACGCTAGATTTATGCAACGCCAGCCGGATACCTATGCATGCTGGCTATAGTGGCCGCGCAGAGCGAAAGTTTGGGTCGTGTCAGAACAGTGCAGCTGAAATTGGGCGCTCCCGAGACCTGAGTAAGCACGCTAGATTTATCCAACGCCTGCCGGATTCCTATGCAAGCTGGCTATAGTGGCCGCGCAGAGCGAAAGTTTCGGTCGTGTCAGAACAGTGCAGCTGAAATTTGGCGCTCCCGAGACCTGAGTAAGCACGCTAGATTTATGCAACGCCAGCCGGATTCCTATGCAAGCTGGCTATAGCGGCCGCGCAGAGCGAAAGTTTCGGTCGTGTCAGAACAGTGCAGCTGAAATTGGGCGCTCCCGACACCTGAGTAAGCACGCTAGATTGATGCAACGCCTGCCGGATTCCTATGCAAGCTGGCTATAGTGGCCGCGCAGAGCGAAAGTTTCGGTCGTGCCAGAACAGTGCAGCTGAAATTGGGCGCTCCCGAGACCTGAGTAAGCACGCTAGATTTATGCAACGCCTGCCGGATTCCTATGCAAGCTGGCTATAGTGGCCGCGCAGAGCGAAAGTTTCGGTCGTGTCAGAACAGTGCAGCTGAAATTTGGCGCTCCCGAGACCTGAGTAAGCACGCTAGATTTATGCAACGCCAGCCGGATTCCTATGCAAGCTGGCTATAGCGGCCGCGCAGAGCGAAAGTTTCGGTCGTGTCAGAACAGTGCAGCTGAAATTGGGCGTTCCCGAGACCTGAGTAAGCACGCTAGATTTATGCAACGCCAGCCGGATTCCTATGCAAGCTGGCTATAGTGGCCGCGCAGAGCGAAAGTTTCGGTCGTGTCAGAACAGTGCAGCTGAAATTGGGCGCTCCCGAGACCTGAGTAAGCACGCTAGATTTATGCAACGCCAGCCGGATTCCTATGCATGCTGGCTGTAGTGGCCGCGCAGAGCGAAAGTTTCGGTCGTGTCAGAACAGTGCAGCTGAAATTGGGCGCTCCCGAGACCTGAGTAAGCACGCTAGATTTATGCAACGCCTGCCGGATTCCTATGCATGCTGGCTATAGCGGCCGCGCAGAGCGAAAGTTTCGGTCGTGTCAGAACAGTGCAGCTGAAATTGGGCGCTCCCGAGACCTGAGTAAGCACGCTAGATTTATGCAACGCGTGCCGGATTCCTATGCATGCTGGCTATAGTGGCCGCGCAGAGCGAAAGTTTCGGTCGTGTCAGAACAGTGCAGCTGAAATTGGGCGCTCCCGAGACCTGAGTAAGCACGCTAGATTTATGCAACGCCTGCCGGATTCCTATGCATGCTGGCTATAGCGGCCGCGCAGAGCGAAAGTTTCGGTCGTGTCAGAACAGTGCAGCTGAAATTGGGCGCTCCCGAGACCTGAGGAAGCACGCTAGATTTATGCAACGCCAGCCGAATTCCTGTGCATGCTGGCTATAGTGGCACGCAGAGCGAAAGTTTCGGTCGTGTCAGAACAGTGCAGCTGAAATTGGGCGCTCCCGAGACCTGAGTAAGCACGCTAGATTTATGCAACGCCTGCCGGATTCCTATGCATGCTGGCTATAGTGGCCGCGCAGAGCGAAAGTTTCGGTCGTGCCAGAACAGTGCAGCTGAAATTGGGCGCTCCCGAGACCTGAGGAAGCACGCTAGATTTATGCAACGCCAGCCGAATTCCTGTGCATGCTGGCTATAGTGGCCGCGCAGAGCGAAAGTTTCGGTCGTGTCAGAACAGTGCAGCTGAAATTGGGCGCGCCCGAAGCCTGAGTAAGCACGCTAGATTTATGCAACGCCTGCCGGATTCCTATGCATGCTGGCTATAGCGGCCGCGCAGAGCGAAAGTTTCGGTCGTGTCAGAACAGTGCAGCTGAAATTGGGCGCTCCCGAGACCTGAGTAAGCACGCTAGATTTATGCAACGCCTGCCGGATTCCTATGCATGCTGGCTATAGCGGCCGCGCAGAGCGAAAGTTTCGGTCGTGTCAGATCAGTGCAGCTGAAATTGGGCGCGCCCGAGGCCTGAGTAAGCACGCTAGATTTATGCAATGCCTGCCGGATTCCTATGCATGCTGGCAATAGCGGCCGCGCAGAGCGAAAGTTTCGGTCGTGTCAGAACAGTGCAGCTGAAATTGGGCGCTCCCGAGACCTGAGGAAGCACGCTAGATTTATGCAACGCCAGCCGGATACCTATGCATGCTGGCTATAGGGGCCGCGCAGAGCGAAAGTTTGGGTCGTGTCAGAACAGTGCAGCTGAAATTGGGCGCTCCCGAGACCTGAGTAAGCACGCTAGATTTATGCAACGCCAACCGGATTCATATGCATGCTGGCTATAGCGGCCGCGCAGAGCGAAAGTTTCGGTCGTGTCAGAACAGTGCAGCTGAAATTTGGCGCTCCCGAGACCTGAGTAAGCACGCTAGATTTATGCAACGCCTGCCGTATTCCTATGCATGTTGGCTATAGCGGCCGCGCAGAGCGAAAGTTTCGGTCGTGTCAGAACAGTGCAGCTGAAATTGGGCGCTCCCGAGACCTGAGTAAGCACGCTAGATTTATGCAACGCCAGCCGGATTCCTATGCATGCTGGCTGTAGTGGCCGCGCAGAGCGAAAGTTTCGGTCGTGTCAGAAGAGTGCAGCTGAAATTGGGCGCTCCCGAGACCTGAGTAAGCACGCTAGATTTATGCAACGCCAGCCGGATTCCTATGCATGCTGGCTATAGCGGCCGCACAGAGCGAAAGTTTCGGTCGTGTCAGAACAGTGCAGCTGAAATTGGGCGCTCCCGAGACCTGAGTAAGCACGCTAGATTTATGCAACGCCAGCCGGATTCCTATGCAAGCTGGCTATAGCGGCCGCGCAGAGCGAAAGTTTCGGTCGTGTCAGAACAGTGCAGCTGAAATTGGGCGCTCCCGAGACCTGAGTAAGCACGCTAGATTTATGCAACGCCAGCCGGATTCCTATGCAAGCTGGCTATAGTGGCCGCGCAGAGCGAAAGTTTCGGTCGTGTCAGAACAGTGCAGCTGAAATTGGGCGCTCCCGAGACCTGAGTAAGCACGCTAGATTTATGCAACGCCTGCCGGATTCCTATGCATGCTGGCTGTAGTGGCCGCGCAGAGCGAAAGTTTCGGTCGTGTCAGAACAGTGCAGCTGAAATTGGGCGCTCCCGAGACCTGAGTAAGCACGCAAGATTTATGCAACGCCAGCCGGATTCCTATGCAAGCTGGGTATAGCGGCCGCGCAGAGCGAAAGTTTCGGTCGTGTCAGAACAGTGCAGCTGAAATTGGGCGCTCCCGAGACCTGAGTAAGCACGCTAGATTTATGCAACGCCTGCCGGATTCCTATGCATGCTGGCTGTAGTGGCCGCGCAGAGCGAAAGTTTCGGTCGTGTCAGAACAGTGCAGCTGAAATTGGGCGCTCCCGAGACCTGAGGAAGCACGCTAGATTTATGCAACGCCAGCCGGATACCTATGCATGCTGGCTATAGTGGCCGCGCAGAGCGAAAGTTTGGGTCGTGTCAGAACAGTGCAGCTGAAATTGGGCGCTCCAGAGACCTGAGTAAGCACGCTAGATTTATGCAACGCCAGCCGGATTCCTATGCATGCTGGCTATAGCGGCCGCGCAGAGCGAAATTTCGGTCGTGTCAGAACAGTGCAGCTGAAATTGGGCGCTCCCGAGACCTGAGTAAGCACGCTAGATTTATGCAACACCAGCCGGATTCCTATGCATGCTGGCTGTAGTGGCCGCGCAGAGCGAAAGTTTCGGTCGTGTCAGAACAGTGCAGCTGAAATTGGGCGCTCCCGAGACCTGAGTAAGCACGCTATATTTATGCAACGCCAGCCGGATTCCTATGCATGCTGGCTATAGCGGCCGCGCAGAGCGAAAGTTTCGGTCGTGTCAGAACAGTGCAGCTGAAATTGGGTACTCCCGAGATCTGAGTAAGCACGCTAGATTTATGCAAAGCCTGCCGGATTCCTATGCATGCTGCCTATAGCGGCCGCGCAGAGCGAAAGTTTCGGTCGTGTCAGAACAGTGCAGCTGAAATTGGGTACTCCCGAGACCTGAGTATGCACGCTAGATTTATGCAACGCCAGCCGGATTCCTATGCATGCTGGCTATAGTGGCCGCGCAGAGCGAGTTTCGGTCGTGTCAGAACAGTGCAGCTGAAATTGGGCGCTCCCGAGACCTGAGTAAGCACGCTAGATTTATGCAACGCCAGCCGGATTCCTATGCATGCTGGCTATAGCGGCCGCGCAGAGCGAAAGTTTCGGTCGTGTCAGAACAGTGCAGCTGAAATTGGGCGCTCCCGGGACCTGAGTAAGCACGCTAGATTTATGCAACGCCTGCCGGATTCCTATGCATGCTGGCTATAGCGGCCGCGCAGAGCGAAAGTTTCGGTCGTGTCAGAACAGTGCAGCTGAAATTGGGCGCTCCCGAGACCTGAGTAAGCACGCTAGATTTGTGCAACGCCTGCCGGATTCCTATGCATGCTGGCTATAGCGGCCGCGCAGAGCGAAAGTTTCGGTCGTGTCAGAACAGTGAAGCTGAAATTGGGCGCTCCCGAGACCTGAGTAAGCACGCTAGATTTATGCAACGCCAGCCGGATTCCTATGCATGCTGGCTATAGTGGCCGCGCAGAGCGAAAGTTTCGGTCGTGTCAGAACAATGCAGCTGAAATTGGGCGCTCCCGAGACCTGAGTAAGCACGCTAGATTTATGCAACGCCAGCCGGATTCATATGCATGCTGGCTATAGCGACCGCGCAGAGCGAAAGTTTCGGTCGTGTCAGAACAGTGCAGCTGAAATTGGGCGCTCCCGAGACTTGAGTAAGCACGCTAGATTTATGCAACGCCAGCCGGATTCCTATGCATGCTGGCTATAGTGGCCGCGCAGAGCGAAAGTTTCGGTCGTGTCAGAACAGTGCAGCTGAAATTGGGCGCTCCCGAGACCTGAGTAAGCACGCTAGATTTATGCAACGCCAGCCGGATTCATATGCATGCTGGCTATAGCGGCCGCGCAGAGCGAAAGTTTCGGTCGTGTCAGAACAGTGCAGCTGAAATTGGGCGCTCCCGAGACTTGAGTAAGCACGCTATATTTATGCAACGCCTGCCGGATTCCTATGCATGCTGGCTATAGCGGCCGCGCAGAGCGAAAGTTTCGGTCGTGTCAGAACAGTGCAGCTGAAATTGGGCGCTCCCGAGACCTGAGTAAGCACGCTAGATTTATGCAATGCCTGCCGGATTCCTATGCATGCCGGCTATAGTGGCCGCGCAGAGCGAAAGTTTCGGTCGTGTCAGAACAGTGCAGCTGAAATTGGGCGCTCCCGAGACCTGAGTAAGCACGCTAGATTTATGCAACGCCAGCCGGATTCCTATGCATGCCGGCTATAGTGGCCGCGCAGAGCGAAAGTTTCGGTCGTGTCAGAACAGTGCAGCTGAAATTGGGCGCTCCCGAGACCTGAGTAAGCACGCTAGCATTATGCAACGCCAGCCGGATTCCTATGCATGCTGGCTATAGTGGCCGCGCAGAGCGAAAGTGTCGGTCGTGTCAGAACAGTGCAGCTGAAATTGGGCGCTCCCGAGACCTGAGTAAGCACGCTAGATTTATACAACGCCAGCCGGATTCCTATGCATGCTGGCTATAGCGACCGCGCAGAGCGAAAGTTTCGGTCGTGTCAAAACAGTGCAGCTGAAATTGGGCGCTCCCGAGGCCTGAGTAAGCACGCTAGATTTATGCAACGCCAGCCGGATTCCTATGCATGCTGGCTATAGTGGCCGCGCAGAGCGAAAGTTTCGGTCGTGTCAGAACAGTGCAGCTGAAATTGGGCGCTCCCGAGACCTGAGTAAGCACGCTAGATTTATGCAACGCCAGCCGGATTCATATGCATGCTGGCTATAGCGGCCACGCAGACCGAAAGTTTCGGTCGTGTCAGAACAGTGCAGCTGAAATTGGGCGCTCCCGAGACCTGAGTAAGCACGCTAGATTTATGCAACGCCAGCCGGATTCCTATGCATGCTGGCTGTAGTGGCCGCGCAGAGCGAAAGTTTCGGTCGTGTCAGAACAGTGCAGCTGAAATTGGGCGCTCCCGAGACCTGAGTAAGCACGCTAGATTTATGCAATGCCTGCCGGATTCCTATGCATGCTGGCTATAGTGGCCGCGCAGAGCGAAAGTTTCGGTCGTGTCAGAACAGTGCAGCTGAAATTGGGCGCTCCCGAGACCTGAGTAAGCACGCTAGATTTATGCAACGCGTGCCGGATTCCTATGCATGCTGGCTATAGTAGCCGCGCTGAGCGAAAGTTTCGGTCGTGTCAGAACAGTGCAGCTGAAATTGGGCGCTCCCGAGACCTGAGTAAGAACGCTAGATTTATGCAATGCCTGCCGGATTCCTATGCATGCTGGCTATAGTGGCCGCGCAGTGCGAAAGTTTCGGTCGTGTCAGAACAGTGCAGCTGAAATTGGGCGCTCCCGAGACCTGAGGAAGCACGCTAGATTTATGCAATGCCTGCCGGATTCCTATGCATGCTGGCTATAGTGGCCGCGCAGAGCGAAAGTTTCGGTCGTGTCAGAACAGTGCAGCTGAAATTGGGCGCTCCCGAGACCTGAGTAAGCACGCTAGATTTATGCAATGCCTGCCGGATTCCTATCCATGCTGGCTATAGTGGCCGCGCAGAGCGAAAGTTTCGGTCGTGTCAGAACAGTGCAGCTGAAATTGGGCGCTCCCGAGACCTGAGGAAGCACGCTAGATTTATGCAATGCCTGCCGGATTCCTATGCATGCTGGCTATAGTGGCCGCGCAGAGCGAAAGTTTCGGTCGTGTCAGAACAGTGCAGCTGAAATTGGGCGCTCCCGAGACCTGAGTAAGCACGCTAGATTTATGCAATGCCTGCCGGATTCCTATCCATGCTGGCTATAGTGGCCGCGCAGAGCGAAAGTTTCGGTCGTGTCAGAACAGTGCAGCTGAAATTGGGCGCTCCCGAGACCTGAGGAAGCACGCTAGATTTATGCAACGCCAGCCGAATTCCTGTGCATGCTGGCTATAGTGGCCGCGCAGAGCGAAAGTTTCGGTCGTGTCAGAACAGTGCAGCTGAAATTGGGCGCTCCCGAGACCTGAGTAAGCACGCTAGATTTATGCAACGCCTGCCGGATTCCTATGCATGCTGGCTATAGCGGCCGCGCAGAGCGAAAGTTTCGGTCGTGTCAGAACAGTGCAGCTGAAATTGGGCGCTCCCGAGACCTGAGTAAGCACGCTAGATTTATGCAACGCCAGCCGGATTCCTATGCATGCTGGCTATAGCGGCCGCGCAGAGCGAAAGTTTCGGTCGTGTCAGAACAGTGCAGCTGAAATTGGGTACTCCCGAGACCTGAGTAAGCACGCTAGATTTATGCAACGCCTGCCGGATTCCTATGCATGCTGCCTATAGCGGCCGCGCAGAGCGAAAGTTTCGGTCGTGTCAGAACAGTGCAGCTGAAATTGGGTACTCCCGAGACCTGAGTATGCACGCTAGATTTATGCAACGCCAGCCGGATTCCTATGCATGCTGGCTATAGTGGCCGCGCAGAGCGAGTTTCGGTCGTGTCAGAACAGTGCAGCTGAAATTGGGCGCTCCCGAGACCTGAGTAAGCACGCTAGATTTATGCAACGCCAGCCGGATTCCTATGCATGCTGGCTATAGTGGTCGCGCAGAGCGAAAGTTTCGGTCGTGTCAGAACAATGCAGCTGAAATTGGGCGCTCCCGAGACTTGAGTAAGCACGCTAGATTTATGCAACGCCAGCCGGATTCCTATGCATGCTGGCTATAGTGGCCGCGCAGAGCGAAAGTTTCGGTCGTGTCAGAACAGTGCAGCTGAAATTGGGCGCTCCCGAGACCTGAGTAAGCACGCTAGATTTATGCAACGCCAGCCGGATTCATATGCATGCTGGCTATAGCGGCCGCGCAGAGCGAAAGTTTCGGTCGTGTCAGAACAGTGCAGCTGAATGGGCGCTCCCGAGACTTGAGTAAGCACGCTAGATTTATGCAACGCCAGCCGGATTCCTATGCATGCTGGCTAGAGCGGCCGCGCAGAGCGAAAGTTTCGGTCGTGTCAAAACAGTGCAGCTGAAATTGGGCGCTCCCGAGGCCTGAGTAAGCACGCTAGATTTATGCAACACCAGCCGGATTTCTATGCATGCCGGCTATAGTGGCCGCGCAGAGCGAACGTTTCGGTCGTGTCAGAACAGTGCAGCTGAAATTGGGCGCTCCCGAGACCTGAGTAAGCACGCTAGATTTATGCAACGCCAGCCGGATTCCTATGCATGCTGGCTATAGTGGCCGCGCAGAGTGAAAGTTTCGGTCGTGTCAGAACAGTGCAGCTGAATGGGCGCTCCCGAGACCTGAGTAAGCACGCTAGATTTATGCAACGCCTGCCGGATTCCTATGCATGCTGGCTATAGCGGCCGCGCAGAGCGAAAGTTTCGGTCGTGTCAGAACAGTGCAGCTGAAATTGGGCGCTCCCGAGACCTGAGTAAGCACGCTAGATTTATGCAACGCCAGCCGGATTCCTATGCATGCTGGCTGTAGTGGCCGCGCAGAGCGAAAGTTTCGGTCGTGTCAGAACAGTGCAGCTGAAATTGGGCGCTCCCGAGACCTGAGTAAGCACGCTAGATTTATGCAACGCGTGCCGGATTCCTATGCATGCTGGCTATAGTGGCCGCGCTGAGCGAAAGTTTCGGTCGTGTCAGAACAGTGCAGCTGAAATTGGGCGCTCCCGAGACCTGAGTAAGCACGCTAGATTTATGCAACGCCTGCCGGATTCCTATGCATGCTGGCTATAGTGGCCGCGCAGAGCGAAAGTTTCGGTCGTGTCAGAACAGTGCAGCTGAAATTGGGCGCTCCCGAGACCTGAGGAAGCACGCTAGATTTATGCAACGCCAGCCGAATTCCTGTGCATGCTGGCTATAGTGGCCGCGCAGAGCGAAAGTTTCGGTCGTGTCAGAACAGTGCAGCTGAAATTGGGCGCGCCCGAGGCCTGAGTAAGCACGCTAGATTTATGCAACGCCTGCCGGATTCCTATGCATGCTGGCTATAGCGGCCGCGCAGAGCGAAAGTTTCGGTCGTGTCAGAACAGTGCAGCTGAAATTGGGCGCTCCCGAGACCTGAGTAAGCACGCTAGATTTATGCAACGCCTGCCGGATTCCTATGCATGCTGGCTATAGCGGCCGCGCAGAGCGAAAGTTTCGGTCGTGTCAGAACAGTGCAGCTGAAATTGGGCGCGCCCGAGGCCTGAGTAAGCACGCTAGATTTATGCAATGCCTGCCGGATTCCTATGCATGCTGGCTATAGCGGCCGCGCAGAGCGAAAGTTTCGGTCGTGTCAGAACAGTGCAGCTGAAATTGGGCGCTCCCGAGACCTGAGTAGGCACGCTAGATTTATGCAACGCCAGCCGGATTCATATGCATGCTGGCTATAGCGGCCGCGCAGAGCGAAAGTTTCGGTCGTGTCAGAACAGTGCAGCTGAAATTGGGCGCTCCCGAGACCTGAGTAAGCACGCTAGATTTATGCAACGCCAGCCGGATTCCTATGCATGCTGGCTATAGCGGCCGCGCAGAGCGAAAGTTTCGGTCGTGTCAGAACAGTGCAGCTGAAATTGGGTACTCCCGAGACCTGAGTAAGCACGCTAGATTTATGCAACGCCTGCCGGATTCCTATGCATGCTGGCTATAGCGGCCGCGCAGAGCGAAAGTTTCGGTCGTGTCAGAACAGTGCAGCTGAAATTGGGCGCTCCCGAGACCTGAGTAAGCACGCTAGATTTATGCAACGCCAGCCGGATTCCTATGCATGCGTGCTATAGCGGCCGCGCAGAGCGAAAGTTTCGGTCGTGTCAGATCAGTGCAGCTGAAATTGGGTACTCCCGAGACCTGAGTAAGCACGCTAGATTTATGCAATGCCTGCCGGATTCCTATGCATGCTGGCTATAGCGGCCGCGCAGAGCGAAAGTTTCGGTCGTGTCAGAACAGTGCAGCTGAAATTGGGCGCTCCCGAGACCTGAGTAAGCACGCTAGATTTATGCAACGCCAGCCGGATTCATATGCATGCTGGCTATAGCGGCCGCGCAGAGCGAAAGTTTCGGTCGTGTCAGAACAGTGCAGCTGAAATTGGGCGCTCCCGAGACCTGAGTAAGCACGCTAGATTTATGCAACGCCAGCCGGATTCCTATGCATGCTGGCTATAGCGGCCGCGCAGAGCGAAAGTTTCGGTCGTGTCAGAACAGTGCAGCTGAAATTGGGTACTCCCGAGACCTGAGTAAGCACGCTAGATTTATGCAACGCCTGCCGGATTCCTATGCATGCTGGCTATAGCGGCCGCGCAGAGCGAAAGTTTCGGTCGTGTCAGAACAGTGCAGCTGAAATTGGGCGCTCCCGAGACCTGAGTAAGCACGCTAGATTTATGCAACGCCAGCCGGATTCCTATGCATGCGTGCTATAGCGGCCGCGCAGAGCGAAAGTTTCGGTCGTGTCAGATCAGTGCAGCTGAAATTGGGTACTCCCGAGACCTGAGTAAGCACGCTAGATTTATGCAACGCCTGCCGGATTCCTATGCATGCTGGCTATAGCGGCCGCGCAGAGCGAAAGTTTCGGTCGTGTCAGAACAGTGCAGCTGAAATTGGGCGCTCCCGAGACCTGAGTAAGCACGCTAGATTTATGCAACGCCAGCCGGATTTCTATGCATGCCGGCTATAGTGGCCGCGCAGAGCGAACGATTCGGTCGTGTCAGAACAGTGCAGCTGAAATTGGGCGCTCCCGAGACCTGAGTAAGCACGCTAGATTTATGCAACGCCAGCCGGATTCCTATGCATGCTGGCTATAGTGGCCGCGCAGAGCGAAAGTTTCGGTCGTGTCAGAACAGTGCAGCTGAAAATAGGCGCTCCCGAGACCTGAGTAAGCACGCTAGATTTATGCAACGCCAGCCGGATTCCTATGCATGCTGGCTATAGCGGCCGCGCAGAGCGAAAGTTTCGGTCGTGTCAAAACAGTGCAGCTGAAATTGGGCGCTCCCGAGACCTAAGCACGCTAGATTTATGCAACGCCAGCCGGATTCCTATGCATGCTGGCTATAGTGGCCGCGCAGAGCGAAAGTTTCGGTCGTCTCAGAACAGTGCAGCTGAAAATAGGCGCTCCCGAGACCTGAGTAAGCACGCTAGATTTATGCAACGCCAGCCGGATTCCTATGCATGCTGGCTAGAGCGGCCGCGCAGAGCGAAAGTTTCGGTCGTGTCAATACAGTGCAGCTGAAATTGGGCGCTCCCGAGACCTGAGTAAGCACGCTAGATTTATGCAACGCCAGCCGGATTCCTATGCATGCTGGCTGTAGTGGCCGCGCAGAGCGAAAGTTTCGGTCGTGTCAGAACAGTGCAGCTGAAATTGGGCGCTCCCGAGACCTGAGTAAGCACGCTAGATTTATGCAACGCGTGCCGGATTCCTATGCATGCTGGCTATAGTGGCCGCGCTGAGCGAAAGTTTCGGTCGTGTCAGAACAGTGCAGCTGAAATTGGGCGCTCCCGAGACCTGAGTAAGCACGCTAGATTTATGCAACGCCTGCCGGATTCCTATGCATGCTGGCTATAGTGGCCGCGCAGAGCGAAAGTTTCGGTCGTGTCAGAACAGTGCAGCTGAAATTGGGCGCTCCCGAGACCTGAGGAAGCACGCTAGATTTATGCAACGCCAGCCGAATTCCTGTGCATGCTGGCTATAGTGGCCGCGCAGAGCGAAAGTTTCGGTTGTGTCAGAACAGTGCAGCTGAAATTGGGCGCGCCCGAGGCCTGAGTAAGCACGCTAGATTTATGCAACGCCTGCCGGATTCCTATGCATGCTGGCTATAGCGGCCGCGCAGAGCGAAAGTTTCGGTCGTGTCAGAACAGTGCAGCTGAAATTGGGCGCTCCCGAGACCTGAGTAAGCACGCTAGATTTATGCAACGCCTGCCGGATTCCTATGCATGCTGGCTATAGCGGCCGCGCAGAGCGAAAGTTTCGGTCGTGTCAGAACAGTGCAGCTGAAATTGGGCGCGCCCGAGGCCTGAGTAAGCACGCTAGATTTATGCAATGCCTGCCGGATTCCTATGCATGCTGGCTATAGCGGCCGCGCAGAGCGAAAGTTTCGGTCGTGTCAGAACAGTGCAGCTGAAATTGGGCGCTCCCGAGACCTGAGTAAGCACGCTAGATTTATGCAACGCCAGCCGGATTCATATGCATGCTGGCTATAGCGGCCGCGCAGAGCGAAAGTTTCGGTCGTGTCAGAACAGTGCAGCTGAAATTGGGCGCTCCCGAGACCTGAGTAAGCACGCTAGATTTATGCAACGCCTGCCGGATTCCTATGCATGCTGGCTATAGCGGCCGCGCAGAGCGAAAGTTTCGGTCGTGTCAGAACAGTGCAGCTGAAATTGGGCGCTCCCGAGACCTGAGTAAGCACGCTAGATTTATGCAACGCCAGCCGGATTCTTATGCATGCTGGCTATAGTGGCCGCGCAGAGCGAGTTTCGGTCGTGTCAGAACAGTGCAGCTGAAATTGGGTACTCCCGAGACCTGAGTAAGCACGCTAGATTTATGCAACGCCTGCCGGATTCCTATGCATGCTGGCTATAGCGGCCGCGCAGAGCGAAAGTTTCGGTCGTGTCAGAACAGTGCAGCTGAAATTGGGTACTCCCGAGACCTGAGTAAGCACGCTAGATTTATGCAACGCCTGCCGGATTCCTATGCATGCTGGCTATAGCGGCCGCGCAGAGCGAAAGTTTCGGTCGTGTCAGAACAGTGCAGCTGAAATTGGGCGCTCCCGAGACCTGAGTAAGCACGCTAGATTTATGCAACGCCAGCCGGATTTCTATGCATGCCGGCTATAGTGGCCGCGCAGAGCGAACGATTCGGTCGTGTCAGAACAGTGCAGCTGAAATTGGGCGCTCCCGAGACCTGAGTAAGCACGCTAGATTTATGCAACGCCAGCCGGATTCCTATGCATGCTGGCTATAGTGGCCGCGCAGAGCGAAAGTTTCGGTCGTGTCAGAACAGTGCAGCTGAAAATAGGCGCTCCCGAGACCTGAGTAAGCACGCTAGATTTATGCAACGCCAGCCGGATTCCTATGCATGCTGGCTAGAGCGGCCGCGCAGAGCGAAAGTTTCGGTCGTGTCAAAACAGTGCAGCTGAAATTGGGCGCTCCCGAGGCCTGAGTAAGCACGCTAGATTTATGCAACGCCAGCCGGATTCCTATGCATGCTGGCTATAGCGGCCGCGCAGAGCGAAAGTTTCGGTCGTGTCAGAACAGTGCAGCTGAAATTGGGCGCTCCCGAGACCTCAGGAAGCACGCTAGATTTATGCAACGCCAGCCGGATTCCTATGCAAGCTGGCTATAGTGGCCGCGCAGAGCGAAAGTTTCGGTCGTGTCAGAAAAGTGCAGCTGAAATTGGGCGCTCCCGAGACCTGAGTAAACACGCTCGATTTATGCAACGCCAGCCGGATTCCTATGCATGCTGGCTATAGTGGCCGCGCAGAGCGAACGATTCGGTCGTGTCAGAACAGTGCAGCTGAAATTGGGCGCTCCCGAGACCTGAGTAAGCACGCTAGATTTATGCAACGCCAGCCGGATTTCTATACATGCCGGCTATAGTGGCCGCGCAGAGCGAACGATTCGGTCGTGTCAGAACAGTGCAGCTGAAATTGGGCGCTCCCGAGACCTGAGTAAGCACGCTAGATTTATGCAACGCCAGCCGGATTCCTATGCATGCTGGCTATAGTGGCCGCGCAGAGCGAAAGTTTCGGTCGTGTCAGAACAGTGCAGCTGAATGGGCGCTCCCGAGACTTGAGTAAGCACGCTAGATTTATGCAACGCCAGCCGGATTCCTATGCATGCTGGCTAGAGCGGCCGCGCAGAGCGAAAGTTTCGGTCGTGTCAAAACAGTGCAGCTGAAATTGGGCGCTCCCGAGGCCTGAGTAAGCACGCTAGATTTATGCAACACCAGCCGGATTTCTATGCATGCCGGCTATAGTGGCCGCGCAGAGCGAACGTTTCGGTCGTGTCAGAACAGTGCAGCTGAAATTGGGCGCTCCCGAGACCTGAGTAAGCACGCTAGATTTATGCAACGCCAGCCGGATTCCTATGCATGCTGGCTATAGTGGCCGCGCAGAGTGAAAGTTTCGGTCGTGTCAGAACAGTGCAGCTGAATGGGCGCTCCCGAGACCTGAGTAAGCACGCTAGATTTATGCAACGCCTGCCGGATTCCTATGCATGCTGGCTATAGCGGCCGCGCAGAGCGAAAGTTTCGGTCGTGTCAGAACAGTGCAGCTGAAATTGGGCGCTCCCGAGACCTGAGTAAGCACGCTAGATTTATGCAACGCCAGCCGGATTTCTATGCATGCCGGCTATAGTGGCCGCGCAGAGCGAACGATTCGGTCGTGTCAGAACAGTGCAGCTGAAATTGGGCGCTCCCGAGACCTGAGTAAGCACGCTAGATTTATGCAACGCCAGCCGGATTCCTATGCATGCTGGCTATAGTGGCCGCGCAGAGCGAAAGTTTCGGTCGTGTCAGAACAGTGCAGCTGAAAATAGGCGCTCCCGAGACCTGAGTAAGCACGCTAGATTTATGCAACGCCAGCCGGATTCCTATGCATGCTGGCTAGAGCGGCCGCGCAGAGCGAAAGTTTCGGTCGTGTCAAAACAGTGCAGCTGAAATTGGGCGCTCCCGAGGCCTGAGTAAGCACGCTAGATTTATGCAACGCCAGCCGGATTCCTATGCATGCTGGCTATAGCGGCCGCGCAGAGCGAAAGTTTCGGTCGTGTCAGAACAGTGCAGCTGAAATTGGGCGCTCCCGAGACCTCAGGAAGCACGCTAGATTTATGCAACGCCAGCCGGATTCCTATGCAAGCTGGCTATAGTGGCCGCGCAGAGCGAAAGTTTCGGTCGTGTCAGAAAAGTGCAGCTGAAATTGGGCGCTCCCGAGACCTGAGTAAACACGCTCGATTTATGCAACGCCAGCCGGATTCCTATGCATGCTGGCTATAGTGGCCGCGCAGAGCGAACGATTCGGTCGTGTCAGAACAGTGCAGCTGAAATTGGGCGCTCCCGAGACCTGAGTAAGCACGCTAGATTTATGCAACGCCAGCCGGATTTCTATGCATGCCGGCTATAGTGGCCGCGCAGAGCGAACGATTCGGTCGTGTCAGAACAGTGCAGCTGAAATTGGGCGCTCCCGAGACCTGAGTAAGCACGCTAGATTTATGCAACGCCAGCCGGATTCCTATGCATGCTGGCTATAGTGGCCGCGCAGAGCGAAAGTTTCGGTCGTGTCAGAACAGTGCAGCTGAATGGGCGCTCCCGAGACTTGAGTAAGCACGCTAGATTTATGCAACGCCAGCCGGATTCCTATGCATGCTGGCTATAGCGGCCGCGCAGAGCGAAAGTTTCGGTCGTGTCAGAACAGTGCAGCTGAAATTGGGCGCTCCCGAGACCTGAGTAAGCACGCTAGATTTATGCAACGCCAGCCGGATTCTTATGCATGCTGGCTATAGCGGCCGCGCAGAGCGAAAGTTTCGGTCGTGTCAGAACAGTGCAGCTGAAATTGGGCGCTCCCGAGACCTCAGGAAGCACGCTAGATTTATGCAACGCCAGCCGGATTCCTATGCAAGCTGGCTATAGTGGCCGCGCAGAGCGAAAGTTTCGGTCGTGTCAGAAAAGTGCAGCTGAAATTGGGCGCTCCCGAGACCTGAGTAAACACGCTCGATTTATGCAACGCCAGCCGGATTCCTATGCATGCTGGCTATAGTGGCCGCGCAGAGCGAACGATTCGGTCGTGTCAGAACAGTGCAGCTGAAATTGGGCGCTCCCGAGACCTGAGTAAGCACGCTAGATTTATGCAACGCCAGCCGGATTTCTATGCATGCCGGCTATAGTGGCCGCGCAGAGCGAACGATTCGGTCGTGTCAGAACAGTGCAGCTGAAATTGGGCGCTCCCGAGACCTGAGTAAGCACGCTAGATTTATGCAACGCCAGCCGGATTCCTATGCATGCTGGCTATAGTGGCCGCGCAGAGCGAAAGTTTCGGTCGTGTCAGAACAGTGCAGCTGAATGGGCGCTCCCGAGACTTGAGTAAGCACGCTAGATTTATGCAACGCCAGCCGGATTCCTATGCATGCTGGCTAGAGCGGCCGCGCAGAGCGAAAGTTTCGGTCGTGTCAAAACAGTGCAGCTGAAATTGGGCGCTCCCGAGGCCTGAGTAAGCACGCTAGATTTATGCAACACCAGCCGGATTTCTATGCATGCCGGCTATAGTGGCCGCGCAGAGCGAACGTTTCGGTCGTGTCAGAACAGTGCAGCTGAAATTGGGCGCTCCCGAGACCTGAGTAAGCACGCTAGATTTATGCAACGCCAGCCGGATTCCTATGCATGCTGGCTATAGTGGCCGCGCAGAGTGAAAGTTTCGGTCGTGTCAGAACAGTGCAGCTGAATGGGCGCTCCCGAGACCTGAGTAAGCACGCTAGATTTATGCAACGCCTGCCGGATTCCTATGCATGCTGGCTATAGCGGCCGCGCAGAGCGAAAGTTTCGGTCGTGTCAGAACAGTGCAGCTGAAATTGGGCGCTCCCGAGACCTGAGTAAGCACGCTAGATTTATGCAACGCCAGCCGGATTCCTATGCATGCTGGCTGTAGTGGCCGCGCAGAGCGAAAGTTTCGGTCGTGTCAGAACAGTGCAGCTGAAATTGGGCGCTCCCGAGACCTGAGTAAGCACGCTAGATTTATGCAACGCGTGCCGGATTCCTATGCATGCTGGCTATAGTGGCCGCGCTGAGCGAAAGTTTCGGTCGTGTCAGAACAGTGCAGCTGAAATTGGGCGCTCCCGAGACCTGAGTAAGCACGCTAGATTTATGCAACGCCTGCCGGATTCCTATGCATGCTGGCTATAGTGGCCGCGCAGAGCGAAAGTTTCGGTCGTGTCAGAACAGTGCAGCTGAAATTGGGCGCTCCCGAGACCTGAGGAAGCACGCTAGATTTATGCAACGCCAGCCGAATTCCTGTGCATGCTGGCTATAGTGGCCGCGCAGAGCGAAAGTTTCGGTCGTGTCAGAACAGTGCAGCTGAAATTGGGCGCGCCCGAGGCCTGAGTAAGCACGCTAGATTTATGCAACGCCTGCCGGATTCCTATGCATGCTGGCTATAGCGGCCGCGCAGAGCGAAAGTTTCGGTCGTGTCAGAACAGTGCAGCTGAAATTGGGCGCTCCCGAGACCTGAGTAAGCACGCTAGATTTATGCAACGCCTGCCGGATTCCTATGCATGCTGGCTATAGCGGCCGCGCAGAGCGAAAGTTTCGGTCGTGTCAGAACAGTGCAGCTGAAATTGGGCGCGCCCGAGGCCTGAGTAAGCACGCTAGATTTATGCAATGCCTGCCGGATTCCTATGCATGCTGGCTATAGCGGCCGCGCAGAGCGAAAGTTTCGGTCGTGTCAGAACAGTGCAGCTGAAATTGGGCGCTCCCGAGACCTGAGTAGGCACGCTAGATTTATGCAACGCCAGCCGGATTCATATGCATGCTGGCTATAGCGGCCGCGCAGAGCGAAAGTTTCGGTCGTGTCAGAACAGTGCAGCTGAAATTGGGCGCTCCCGAGACCTGAGTAAGCACGCTAGATTTATGCAACGCCAGCCGGATTCCTATGCATGCTGGCTATAGCGGCCGCGCAGAGCGAAAGTTTCGGTCGTGTCAGAACAGTGCAGCTGAAATTGGGTACTCCCGAGACCTGAGTAAGCACGCTAGATTTATGCAACGCCTGCCGGATTCCTATGCATGCTGGCTATAGCGGCCGCGCAGAGCGAAAGTTTCGGTCGTGTCAGAACAGTGCAGCTGAAATTGGGCGCTCCCGAGACCTGAGTAAGCACGCTAGATTTATGCAACGCCAGCCGGATTCCTATGCATGCGTGCTATAGCGGCCGCGCAGAGCGAAAGTTTCGGTCGTGTCAGATCAGTGCAGCTGAAATTGGGTACTCCCGAGACCTGAGTAAGCACGCTAGATTTATGCAATGCCTGCCGGATTCCTATGCATGCTGGCTATAGCGGCCGCGCAGAGCGAAAGTTTCGGTCGTGTCAGAACAGTGCAGCTGAAATTGGGCGCTCCCGAGACCTGAGTAAGCACGCTAGATTTATGCAACGCCAGCCGGATTCATATGCATGCTGGCTATAGCGGCCGCGCAGAGCGAAAGTTTCGGTCGTGTCAGAACAGTGCAGCTGAAATTGGGCGCTCCCGAGACCTGAGTAAGCACGCTAGATTTATGCAACGCCAGCCGGATTCCTATGCATGCTGGCTATAGCGGCCGCGCAGAGCGAAAGTTTCGGTCGTGTCAGAACAGTGCAGCTGAAATTGGGTACTCCCGAGACCTGAGTAAGCACGCTAGATTTATGCAACGCCTGCCGGATTCCTATGCATGCTGGCTATAGCGGCCGCGCAGAGCGAAAGTTTCGGTCGTGTCAGAACAGTGCAGCTGAAATTGGGCGCTCCCGAGACCTGAGTAAGCACGCTAGATTTATGCAACGCCAGCCGGATTCCTATGCATGCGTGCTATAGCGGCCGCGCAGAGCGAAAGTTTCGGTCGTGTCAGATCAGTGCAGCTGAAATTGGGTACTCCCGAGACCTGAGTAAGCACGCTAGATTTATGCAACGCCTGCCGGATTCCTATGCATGCTGGCTATAGCGGCCGCGCAGAGCGAAAGTTTCGGTCGTGTCAGAACAGTGCAGCTGAAATTGGGCGCTCCCGAGACCTGAGTAAGCACGCTAGATTTATGCAACGCCAGCCGGATTTCTATGCATGCCGGCTATAGTGGCCGCGCAGAGCGAACGATTCGGTCGTGTCAGAACAGTGCAGCTGAAATTGGGCGCTCCCGAGACCTGAGTAAGCACGCTAGATTTATGCAACGCCAGCCGGATTCCTATGCATGCTGGCTATAGTGGCCGCGCAGAGCGAAAGTTTCGGTCGTGTCAGAACAGTGCAGCTGAAAATAGGCGCTCCCGAGACCTGAGTAAGCACGCTAGATTTATGCAACGCCAGCCGGATTCCTATGCATGCTGGCTATAGCGGCCGCGCAGAGCGAAAGTTTCGGTCGTGTCAAAACAGTGCAGCTGAAATTGGGCGCTCCCGAGACCTAAGCACGCTAGATTTATGCAACGCCAGCCGGATTCCTATGCATGCTGGCTATAGTGGCCGCGCAGAGCGAAAGTTTCGGTCGTGTCAGAACAGTGCAGCTGAAAATAGGCGCTCCCGAGACCTGAGTAAGCACGCTAGATTTATGCAACGCCAGCCGGATTCCTATGCATGCTGGCTAGAGCGGCCGCGCAGAGCGAAAGTTTCGGTCGTGTCAATACAGTGCAGCTGAAATTGGGCGCTCCCGAGACCTGAGTAAGCACGCTAGATTTATGCAACGCCAGCCGGATTCCTATGCATGCTGGCTGTAGTGGCCGCGCAGAGCGAAAGTTTCGGTCGTGTCAGAACAGTGCAGCTGAAATTGGGCGCTCCCGAGACCTGAGTAAGCACGCTAGATTTATGCAACGCGTGCCGGATTCCTATGCATGCTGGCTATAGTGGCCGCGCTGAGCGAAAGTTTCGGTCGTGTCAGAACAGTGCAGCTGAAATTGGGCGCTCCCGAGACCTGAGTAAGCACGCTAGATTTATGCAACGCCTGCCGGATTCCTATGCATGCTGGCTATAGTGGCCGCGCAGAGCGAAAGTTTCGGTCGTGTCAGAACAGTGCAGCTGAAATTGGGCGCTCCCGAGACCTGAGGAAGCACGCTAGATTTATGCAACGCCAGCCGAATTCCTGTGCATGCTGGCTATAGTGGCCGCGCAGAGCGAAAGTTTCGGTTGTGTCAGAACAGTGCAGCTGAAATTGGGCGCGCCCGAGGCCTGAGTAAGCACGCTAGATTTATGCAACGCCTGCCGGATTCCTATGCATGCTGGCTATAGCGGCCGCGCAGAGCGAAAGTTTCGGTCGTGTCAGAACAGTGCAGCTGAAATTGGGCGCTCCCGAGACCTGAGTAAGCACGCTAGATTTATGCAACGCCTGCCGGATTCCTATGCATGCTGGCTATAGCGGCCGCGCAGAGCGAAAGTTTCGGTCGTGTCAGAACAGTGCAGCTGAAATTGGGCGCGCCCGAGGCCTGAGTAAGCACGCTAGATTTATGCAATGCCTGCCGGATTCCTATGCATGCTGGCTATAGCGGCCGCGCAGAGCGAAAGTTTCGGTCGTGTCAGAACAGTGCAGCTGAAATTGGGCGCTCCCGAGACCTGAGTAAGCACGCTAGATTTATGCAACGCCAGCCGGATTCATATGCATGCTGGCTATAGCGGCCGCGCAGAGCGAAAGTTTCGGTCGTGTCAGAACAGTGCAGCTGAAATTGGGCGCTCCCGAGACCTGAGTAAGCACGCTAGATTTATGCAACGCCTGCCGGATTCCTATGCATGCTGGCTATAGCGGCCGCGCAGAGCGAAAGTTTCGGTCGTGTCAGAACAGTGCAGCTGAAATTGGGCGCTCCCGAGACCTGAGTAAGCACGCTAGATTTATGCAACGCCAGCCGGATTCTTATGCATGCTGGCTATAGTGGCCGCGCAGAGCGAGTTTCGGTCGTGTCAGAACAGTGCAGCTGAAATTGGGTACTCCCGAGACCTGAGTAAGCACGCTAGATTTATGCAACGCCTGCCGGATTCCTATGCATGCTGGCTATAGCGGCCGCGCAGAGCGAAAGTTTCGGTCGTGTCAGAACAGTGCAGCTGAAATTGGGTACTCCCGAGACCTGAGTAAGCACGCTAGATTTATGCAACGCCTGCCGGATTCCTATGCATGCTGGCTATAGCGGCCGCGCAGAGCGAAAGTTTCGGTCGTGTCAGAACAGTGCAGCTGAAATTGGGCGCTCCCGAGACCTGAGTAAGCACGCTAGATTTATGCAACGCCAGCCGGATTTCTATGCATGCCGGCTATAGTGGCCGCGCAGAGCGAACGATTCGGTCGTGTCAGAACAGTGCAGCTGAAATTGGGCGCTCCCGAGACCTGAGTAAGCACGCTAGATTTATGCAACGCCAGCCGGATTCCTATGCATGCTGGCTATAGTGGCCGCGCAGAGCGAAAGTTTCGGTCGTGTCAGAACAGTGCAGCTGAAAATAGGCGCTCCCGAGACCTGAGTAAGCACGCTAGATTTATGCAACGCCAGCCGGATTCCTATGCATGCTGGCTATAGCGGCCGCGCAGAGCGAAAGTTTCGGTCGTGTCAAAACAGTGCAGCTGAAATTGGGCGCTCCCGAGACCTAAGCACGCTAGATTTATGCAACGCCAGCCGGATTCCTATGCATGCTGGCTATAGTGGCCGCGCAGAGCGAAAGTTTCGGTCGTGTCAGAACAGTGCAGCTGAAAATAGGCGCTCCCGAGACCTGAGTAAGCACGCTAGATTTATGCAACGCCAGCCGGATTCCTATGCATGCTGGCTAGAGCGGCCGCGCAGAGCGAAAGTTTCGGTCGTGTCAAAACAGTGCAGCTGAAATTGGGCGCTCCCGAGGCCTGAGTAAGCACGCTAGATTTATGCAACGCCAGCCGGATTCCTATGCATGCTGGCTATAGCGGCCGCGCAGAGCGAAAGTTTCGGTCGTGTCAGAACAGTGCAGCTGAAATTGGGCGCTCCCGAGACCTCAGGAAGCACGCTAGATTTATGCAACGCCAGCCGGATTCCTATGCAAGCTGGCTATAGTGGCCGCGCAGAGCGAAAGTTTCGGTCGTGTCAGAAAAGTGCAGCTGAAATTGGGCGCTCCCGAGACCTGAGTAAACACGCTCGATTTATGCAACGCCAGCCGGATTCCTATGCATGCTGGCTATAGTGGCCGCGCAGAGCGAACGATTCGGTCGTGTCAGAACAGTGCAGCTGAAATTGGGCGCTCCCGAGACCTGAGTAAGCACGCTAGATTTATGCAACGCCAGCCGGATTTCTATGCATGCCGGCTATAGTGGCCGCGCAGAGCGAACGATTCGGTCGTGTCAGAACAGTGCAGCTGAAATTGGGCGCTCCCGAGACCTGAGTAAGCACGCTAGATTTATGCAACGCCAGCCGGATTCCTATGCATGCTGGCTATAGTGGCCGCGCAGAGCGAAAGTTTCGGTCGTGTCAGAACAGTGCAGCTGAAAATAGGCGCTCCCGAGACCTGAGTAAGCACGCTAGATTTATGCAACGCCAGCCGGATTCCTATGCATGCTGGCTATAGCGGCCGCGCAGAGCGAAAGTTTCGGTCGTGTCAAAACAGTGCAGCTGAAATTGGGCGCTCCCGAGACCTAAGCACGCTAGATTTATGCAACGCCAGCCGGATTCCTATGCATGCTGGCTATAGTGGCCGCGCAGAGCGAAAGTTTCGGTCGTGTCAGAACAGTGCAGCTGAAAATAGGCGCTCCCGAGACCTGAGTAAGCACGCTAGATTTATGCAACGCCAGCCGGATTCCTATGCATGCTGGCTATAGTGGCCGCGCAGAGCGAAAGTTTCGGTCGTGTCAGAACAGTGCAGCTGAAATTGGGCGCTCCCGAGACCTGAGTAAGCACGCTAGATTTATGCAACGCCAGCCGGATTCCTATGCATGCTGGCTATAGCGGCCGCGCAGAGCGAAAGTTTCGGTCGTGTCAGAACAGTGCAGCTGAAATTGGGCGCTCCCGAGACCTCAGGAAGCACGCTAGATTTATGCAACGCCAGCCGGATTCCTATGCAAGCTGGCTATAGTGGCCGCGCAGAGCGAAAGTTTCGGTCGTGTCAGAACAGTGCAGCTGAAATTGGGCGCTCCCGAGACCTGAGTAAACACGCTCGATTTATGCAACGCCAGCCGGATTCCTATGCATGCTGGCTTATCGCGGCCGCGCAGAGCGAAAGTTTCGGTCGTGTCAGAACAGTGCAGCTGAAATTGGGCGCTCCCGAGACCTGAGGAAGCACGCAAGATTTATGCAACGCCAGCCGGATTCCTATGCATGCTGGCTATAGTTGCCGCGCAGAGCGAAAGTTTCGGTCGTGTCAGAACAGTGCAGCTGAAATTGGGCGCTCCCGAGACCTGAGTAAGCACGCTAGATTTATGCAACGCCAGCCGGATTCCTATGCAAGCTGGCTATAGCGGCCGCGCAGAGCGAAAGTTTCGGTCGTGTCAGAACAGTGCAGCTGAAATTGGGCGCTCCCGAGACCTGAGTAAGCACGCTAGATTTATGCAACGCCAGCCGGATTCCTATGCATGCTGGCTATAGTGGCCGCGCAGAGCGAAAGTTTCGGTCGTGTCAGAACAGTGCAGCTGAAATAGGCGCTCCCGAGACCTGAGTAAGCACGCTAGATTTATGCAACGCCAGCCGGATTCCTATGCATGCTGGCTATAGCGGCCGCGCAGAGCGAAAGTTTCGGTCGTGTCAAAACAGTGCAGCTGAAATTGGGCGCTCCCGAGACCTAAGCACGCTAGATTTATGCAACGCCAGCCGGATTCCTATGCATGCTGGCTATAGTGGCCGCGCAGAGCGAAAGTTTCGGTCGTGTCAGAACAGTGCAGCTGAAAATAGGCGCTCCCGAGACCTGAGTAAGCACGCTAGATTTATGCAACGCCAGCCGGATTCCTATGCATGCTGGCTAGAGCGGCCGCGCAGAGCGAAAGTTTCGGTCGTGTCAAAACAGTGCAGCTGAAATTGGGCGCTCCCGAGGCCTGAGTAAGCACGCTAGATTTATGCAACGCCAGCCGGATTCCTATGCATGCTGGCTATAGCGGCCGCGCAGAGCGAAAGTTTCGGTCGTGTCAGAACAGTGCAGCTGAAATTGGGCGCTCCCGAGACCTCAGGAAGCACGCTAGATTTATGCAACGCCAGCCGGATTCCTATGCAAGCTGGCTATAGTGGCCGCGCAGAGCGAAAGTTTCGGTCGTGTCAGAACAGTGCAGCTGAAATTGGGCGCTCCCGAGACCTGA